>NW_027441811.1:300000-597500 GCF_048569485.1 Anomaloglossus baeobatrachus | reverse complement strand
CAACATGGGAAAGACAAAGGAGCATTCCAAGGCCATCAGAGACAAGATCGTGGAGGGTAACAAGGCTGGCAAGGGGTACAAAACCCTTTCCAAGGAGTTGGGCCTACCTGTCTCCACTGTTGGGAGCATCATCCGGAAGTGGAAGGCTTATGGAACTACTGTTAGCCTTCCACGGCCTGGACAGCCTTTGAAAGTTTCCACCCGTGCCGAGGCAAGGCTTGTCTGAAGAGTCAAGGCTAACCCAAGGACAACAAGGAAGGAGCTCCGGGAAGATCTCATGGCAGTGGGGACATTGGTTTCAGTCAAACCATAAGTAACGTACTCCACCGCAATGGTATCCGTTCCAGACGAGCCCGTATGGTACCTTTACTTTCAAAGAGTCATGTCAAGGCTCGTCTACAGTTTGCTCATGATCACTTGGAGGACTCTGAGACAGACTGGTTCAAGGTTCTCTGGTCTGATGAGACCAAGATCGAGATCTTTGGTGCCAACCACACACGTGACGTTTGGAGACTGGATGGCACTGCATACGACCCCAAGAATACCATCCCTACAGTCAAGCATGGTGACGGCAGCATCATGCTGTGGGGCTGTTTCTCAGCCAAGGGGCCTGGTCATCTGGTACGCATCCATGGAAAGATGGATAGCACGGCCTACCTGGAGATTTTGGCCAAGAACCTCCTCTCCTCCATCAAGGATCTTAAGATGGGTCGTCATTTCATCTTCCAACAAGACAACGACCCAAAGCACACAGCCAAGAAAACCAAGGCCTGGTTCAAGAGGGAAAAAAATCAAGGTGTTGCAGTGGCCTAGTCAGTCTCCTGACCTTAACCCAATTTAAAACTTGTGGAAGGAGCTCAAGATTAAAGTCCACATGAGACACCCAAAGAACCTAGATAACTTGGAGAAGATCTGCATGGAGGAGTGGACCAAGATAACTCCAGAGACCTGTGCCAGCCTGATCAGGTCTTATAAAAGACGATTATTAGCTGTAATTGCAAACAAGGGTTATTCCACAAAATATTAAACCTAGGGGTTGAATAATAATTGACCCACACTTTTATGTTGAAAATTTATTAAAATTTAACTGAGCAACATAACTTGTTGGTTTGTAAGATTTATGCATCTGTTAATAAATCCTGCTCTTGTTTGAAGTTTGCAGGCTCTAACTTATTTGCATCTTATCAAACCTGCTAAATCTGCAGGGGGTTGAAGACTACTTGTAGGCACTGTATATGTGGTAATAACAGACATTTCCCTTATTTTCCCACCAGTATCGCTCAACATCAGCAGTAAAAATTCGATGCTGAAGTTGGTTTCTTATTGGTCAGTTTCTTATTCGGGGCTGAAGTCGGTTTCTTATTTGGATTTTTTTCTGTTTTTCTTTTTACAGGTTTAACAACAAACGTAAAAAAAAATATCCCAATAATAAAGTACAATACAGCGAGGAGCCCGGATGTGAATACACTTAACAGCAGCAACAAAAATGATAAAACTGGCACAAAAATGAGCATCAAACTGGGCACCAAAGGGTGTTTATGAAAGGGTTAAATGACCTTGGGTCACTGATCTGACACCTCCATTATATAGTTATGTCTCGCATCAGATTCAGGTCACTCCAGCCCGGCCCAAATGGGTTCTGGGCATCAGAACTGGCAGCAAAGTGAGCAAATAGCCAATTTTACAGATGTGAATAAGTAACTGGGGTTCTGTAAAGTTCTCTTCCGGCTGATGTAAATGGGTTTCTGGCAATAATTAATAATCATAAAGGGAAAGCCGCCATTGTTCTCTGATTTCAGTCTATTCTCATATTATTATGGTTTTACCTATATAGATCAGTGGCCCAAGATCATTTAACTCTTTCCACAACGCCCTTCGGTGTCACTTTGATGCCCATTTTTGTGCCAGTTTTATCATTGTTGTTGCTGCTTTTCAGTGTATTCACATCCGGGCTCCGCACTGCAGGGGATTATATTGTTGTCATTTTTTATTTTTGTTGCTAAAAACCGATAAAAAATAAAAAATTACTGAATAAGAAACCAACTTCAGCATCATCATTAAAGCAAAAACAATAAAAGACGACAACAAAAACATGAAAATGAAGCCGAGGAAATCACGAGAAAAGATGCAACATTTACTTGAATGTCCGAACAAGGAAAAAGATTTTCACAGATCTTTAACCCCTTTATGACAGCCTTATGGTTTAAAACGGTAGCAGAAAAAAGGTACTTATTCTGATCCGCCGTTTTAAAACGTCAGCAAGAAATAAAGTGTATACCGCCCCCCAGCATCTCAATGGTTTCAGCTACTGGGGATAGCTCAGACCCTAGAGATCACGATTCAGGCGGAAAAAAATGATTTATCTCCCACCTGGCATAATCAATCATTCAGATGGGAGATAAGTCGCCTCCCCCGGTCCCCCGATGTGGCCAAAGTGCCCCTCCAGTCCCACCCGCTTATACTTCTCCTCTGAGTTCTGTTACATCTGACATGTCAGATACGACATCAAAGTTCTCCCCAGGTCCAGCCAGGTCACCCCCTGTCAATCCCGATTTCCCATTACCTCATGCAGTGACAATCCCTTCTCCTCCTTCTCAGAAGATCATGGTCACATGTGCAGAGCGGCTCTCAGCCGGTTCCCTGCTAGTAGTGACACTGAGCTTACTGCAGTTCACACTGCCGTGCCGTGGACCCGGGGAGTGTGAGTGCAGTATCACTGCAACCACACTCCTCACATGGAGCGTCTGCACTTCCAGAAAATGGGGGATATGTTCACTGAGTGTGCCCCCCATATTCTGGAAGGTCCAAAGTTGTCGTAGGATCTCCAAAATGGATTACGGCGGACCAGATTTCTTTTTTCTTTTCAATAAATTGGTGAAAGAGGGAATGTGATAGATTCTTTTTTTTATTATTACTGACTAGGTTAGTGATGACAGGTATCTGAAAGACGCCAGGACATCATAACCCTAACCCCAACAACCCCATTTATTACCCCATTTGCCACCACACCAGGGTAACGGGAAGAGCCGTGCGAAGCGCCAGGATCAGCGCATCTAATGGATGTGCCACTTCTGGGTGGCTGCGGCCTTCTATTTTTAGGCTCGGAAGGGCCAAATAACTATGGTTCTTTCCACCATGAGAATACCAGACCACAGCAGTCCACTTTATCTTGGCTAGTAATTTAATTTGGGGGGACCCCACTTTTTTTTTTTTTTAAATTATTTATAAATAATTAAAAAAAACAGCATGAAGAGACCTCCATTTTGGATTTCCAGCCAAGGTGAAGCTGCCAGCTGTGGTCCGCAGGTTTCAGACATCTGCTTTACCCTAGCTGTTTGTTTTTTTTTTTTTTAATTCATTATTTTTTTTTTTTGGGCTAAATACAAGGTTAAACACCCTTTAGTGCCACATGAAAGTTACTAAAGGGTGCCAGCTTAGAATATGCAGGGGGGGGGTGGGACATTATATATGTGTTTGACATCTATTTATCTATCCATCCTAGCTTATTAGGCTGTGTGCCCACGATCAGGATTTGCAGTGATTCGGACGCAGAGTGTTTTGACTGCGATGATTTGCAGTACAAGCGCAGTGGCGGGATGTTTAGAAATCTCCTGACCACTGTGCTGCTTTTCTCTACAGCATAAACTGACCAGCGGCGCGGCTTCCTGAGACCTTGGATGTCAGTTTATGCTGTGGAGATGAGAGTGTTCTTCGCAGGGAAAATAAAGTCTACAGCGGCCTGAACTCGGATCGTGGGCACGGGCAGCTGCATTTTCGTGTGGCCAACACTTGCATCTCTGCAGAAGGGCTGACACTGCGTGCTAGATGCCTAAAAGTGAGAAATTTGGCACTACAGCAACATTTTTGTTAACTACCTGCTCACTATATCCCTGAATAAAATTCTTGAGCAGTGTAGTGTCCAAAATGGGGTCACTTGTAGGGGTTTATGCTGTATAGGTAGCTTAGGAGCCCTGCAAATGCAACATGGTGCCCGCAATTTATTTCAACTTTTCCAAAATTCACATAGTGCGCCTTCTGTTCCAAGCCCTCCCGTTTCTTCAAACAGAGGTTTTTGGCCACATGTGGGGTATCACTGAGATCATAAAAATTTGTATAACAAACTGGGGTGTCCATTTTTAGTGCTTTTGTGGCACCCCAGTGGTTCTGGGAGCCACAGTGGTGGTGTTCTCATCAATGGGGGCAATGCCATGCTTGAAAACAGTGGGGAAATCTCTGCCAGGTACACTAACATGCAACACAACTGCCTCCTCCGGACCAATAGGGGGAGCTCATGATCTGTGTTGAAGGGAGCTTCTCTGGATATACTGACCTGGAGGAGGATTAGGGAGCAACAGGAAGTGAGACCTCAAAACAGTGGTACAAAGTAAAGAGAACGGTCGCTGTCTCAGAGCTGCTGCCCAACTCTCCAGGACCGAGCGCATAGAGTAGGACACCGGCTTCACAGATTACTGGGTGCTAATGGTCCAGTAGTAACTCCGGAGGGCAGAAGAGTTTACCTCTTCTGGTCCACCTAAAATCCGGAGGCGAAGTGGCAAGAAAGAGCCCGGGGTCACTGCTACAGAGTGGGCCCCAGTACTGGCTCATGCTACCCGTCAGACAGAAGACTTAACACACTTAGAAGGAAGGGCCCTGTGGAGCTTCAGGTCACAGCAACCTACAACTGCGCATAGAAGAAGGCTTATACCCACCGGGCAGAGAGAAACTCCCCTGCTGCTTCCAGGCTGACCAGGCCACCAACTCCTGGACTTCACTGGATACCAGTAAAAGGAGATTCCAACCTGTGTCGTCCAGTTCTTGTTGTCGCCCTCAGAACTGCTCTCCCAACGTATTACTCTATTCCACCGTCATCATATCCCTGGGGCCTAGCTTCACCTGCGGGAAGCAAATCTACCCTAGCTGCAGTGACAACCGCCCCAGAGGACTGTGACAGCAGCGGCAGCTGTTACCTGGACGCATACCGCAGGTGGCGTCACGATCATCTAAAGACTTTCCTAACTACCACCCCCCACCCACCTTTCTGTATGCCTCGGGGTAATAGAACCATGCCAGGCCACCCCGTAACATTGCAAAGGATATGCGTCACCGACCCGGGAAAACACCTGCCCCGTGGGGCGCTACACTTACTCTTGAAAAAGTGAGAAATTTGGTGCTAAAGCAACATTTTTGTTAAAAAAAATGAAAATTTTCAATATGATTAGCTAAGGTTATCAAATTCTGTTTAGTACCTGTGGGCTCAAAATGCTCAATATACCTCTGGATAAAATCCTTGTGGGGTTTAGTTTTCAGAATGGGGTCACATATGGGGGAGCTCTACTGTTTAGGTACCTCAGGAGCTCTCCATACACAACATGGCGTCCGCTAATGATTCCAGCCAATTTTACAGTCAAATGGCGCTCTTTCCCATTCGAGCCCTGCCGTGCGCCCAAACAGTTGATTTCCCCCACATTTGAGGTATCTGCGTACTGAGGAGACATTGCACAATAAATTGTATGGTGCATTTTTTCCTGTTACCCTTGTGAATAAAAGCTATCTGGTTGAAGTAACAATTTTGTGGTAAAAATGTATTTTTTTTATTTTCACGGCTTAATGTTATAAAATTCTGTGAAGCCTCCGGGGGTTCCAGGTGCTCACCAAACATCTAGAGAAATTCCTTGAGATTGTCTAGTTTCCAAAATGTGGTCCCTTGTGGGGGGTTTCTGCTGTTTAGGTATCTTAGGGGCCATACAAATGCTACATGGTATTTAAATTCTAAAACAATTCCTTAATTTTAACACCTTAAAATCATAGAAAACTATCCCACACAGCAAATACAAACATTGGACTCTATGAAGCCACAATGTAAAAACTCTTTTTTACAAAAAGAGTCACTATAGAATTTTTTATGCAGTCTGTGTATAACGGGGCAGATATGCACCCTAGACCAGATTTGTCTGTTACCTGTCAATGGAGATATAACTTACGTTACACACACCCTAAGGTTCAGATGGTGCCCCCATTCCACGGCGGCGGTCTCTCGGAAGCTGCCCCTAATCTCCCTCACTATATGAGATTCAGGTAGACTAGATCAACAGATAATAGTTCACAATAACAATCACTTATCTTTAGACGTATTCACGGCAGCCTCTCCACATTGATTTCATTGGTATACAGTCATACTCAGGCTTTCCTTAGATACCATCCACAAAGAGTCCAAAGAACTCTATGCGTTTCCCCCCACTTATGTATTGGGGTTCATCAGGAGACGAAACTAAGACAGCATATGACCCTCCAAGACGGTGCAAGTGGCAGGGTCTGGAGGGACATACGCTGCCACATGTGCGGTTAAACATCAGAATGGCGATTGAGCCTTAAGGGTGCTTTACACGCTGCGACATCGTTGCCGATATACCGTCGGGGTTACGTCGTTAGTGACGCACACCCGGCAGCGGTAGCGACATCGCAGCGTGTAACACTAATGAGCAACGATCAACGAGCGCAAAAATGTGCAAAATCGTTGCTCGTTGACACGTCGTTCATTTCCTTAATATCGGTGCTGCTGCAGGTACGATGTTGTTTGTCGTTCCTGCGGCAGCACATATCGCTATGTGTGACACCGCAGGAATGACGAACATCTCCTTACCTGCGTCCACCGTCAATGAGGAAGGAAGGAGGTGGGCGGGAAGTTACGTCCCGCTCATCTCCGCCCCCTCCTCTGCCATTGGGCGGCCACTTGGTGACGCCGCAGTGACGTCGCTATGACGCCGAACGCACCTCCCCCTTGAAGGAGGGATTGTTCGGCAGCCAGAGCGATGTCGCACACAAGGTATGTGCGTGTGACGCTGCCGTAGCGATAATGTTCGCTACGGCAGCGATCACTAAATGTTGTACATACGACGGGGTCGGGTGCTATCGCGTACATCATCGCTAGCAAACGCTAGCGATGTCACAGCATGTAAAGCACTCCTTATGCGGGCTTTACACGAGATGACTGATCGTGTGATGCATCATCGGGGTCACGGTGTTCGTGACGCACATCCGGCATCGTACACGACGTCGTCTCATGTAACACCTCTGAGCGATGCAGTATCGCTCACAAATCGTGAGTCGTGTACTCGTCGCTAGGCTTCAGAAAATTGTTTAGTTAAAATGGCGCCGGTTGTTCATCGTTTCCATGGCATCACATGTTGCTCCGTGTGACACCACGGGAACGATGAACAGCAGCTTACCTGCGTCCCACGGCACCCGCCGGCTATGCGGAAGGAAGGAGGTGGGCGGGATGTTTACATTCCGCTCATCTCCGCCCCTCCACTTCTATTGGCCGGCTGCCGTGTGACGTCGCTGTGACGCCGTACGTCCCTCCCACTCCAGGAAGTGGACGTTCGCCGCCCACAGCGAGGTCGTCCGGAAGGTAAGTGCGTGTGACAGGGGTTAAAACGAGTTTGTGCGACACTGGCAGCGATTTGACCGTGACGCAAAAACGACGGGGACGGGTACAATCGCTCATGCTATCACATGATAGATCGACTTGTGTAAAGCAGGCTTTAGTTTCGTCTCCTGGTGAACCCCAATACATAAGATAAGTGATTATTATTGTGAACTATTATGTATTGCTCTAATCTACCCAAATCTAATATAGTGAGGGAGATTAGGGGCAGCTTCCGAGGGACCGCCGCCGTGGAATGGGGGCACCATCTGAACCTTAGGGTGCGTGTAATGTAAGTTATATCTCCATGGACAGGTAGCGGACAGATCTGGTCTAGGGTGATATAGACTATCTGCCCCGTTATAGACAGACTGCATAAACAACCCTATAGTGACTCTTTATAAAAGAGAGTTTTTTACTTTGTGGCTCCAGAGTCCAATTCTTCTTTTTCTTTGCTTGTGTGGATTGCTCTCGCTGTGGAAGAGTTTTCTGTGATTTAAAGGTGTTAAAATAAAGGAATTGTTTTAGAATTTAAATTAAGGTCGATTCTGTGTAAAATATTGCTATACACTGCCTTGTAATAACTGCTTCTAAGTCTGTATAAATGTGTCATGATGTATGTGCTTTTCTCCATCCCATATTTTTGTATAAGATGCCATGTGATGTATTTTACCTTCTCACTGTATTTGCTGTAATACTATATCTTGGGATGTAAGTGACCATATCTTCCCCACAGCCTGTATCATATTGCAATCAGGCTTCAGCAGTAGCTATTGTCATTGATTTGGTGGGGGTTGCATATATATATTGTTCTTCTCAGCATGGGACTTCTCCAATCTACCACTTGGTAAACAGAACAGAGCCAGCAGTCTAAAGTCCATTCATGCATCAAATGGCCAGGGGGAGGTGTGCCCACCTAAGGGGCTGATCCCAGGAGAGAAGAACATGTTAGTTCAGTTAGTTGGATATCGGCTGGAGAAGGATGAGGACCAATAGCTGAGGCTGGATCATAGAGAATGTGTATGGACTGTTGCAGACTGGAGATCAGTGGCCACGTGGGATTGTGTTGTCTCAGCCATGCTATCGGACTTAAGGAACTCATCTGAGGACTGTTGCATTCTCCTTGGCGTCGGATTGCCCCGGACCTATTTCCTTTGTGTGGACTCTAAAGAACCATTTTACTATTGGATGTTTTATGCTCCCTGTCTCATTAAATCTTCTTGGATTGTGCCTTGGCCTGGTGTCCCTTACTGCTCTGTCGCATACCCCGTCACAAAATGCTACATGGGGCCCACAATCTATTACAACCAAATTTCCTTTCCAAAAATCTAATATTTCTCCTTCTGTTCCGGCTCCTCCCATTTGTCAAACAGAGGTTTCTGACCACATGTGGGGAATCACCGCGCTCATAATAAAGTGGGGAACAAACCGTGGGGTCCACTTTTTGGTGTTACCTCTCGAAACCTGTCAAAGTGACACTGGTCAGAATTTCAAAAAATGGCCGAGTCATGAAGTACAAAACTGGCTCTGTCCTTAAGGGGTTAAACTGAATGTAAATGAGGCGGTCAGGAAGAGCAGGAAACTGATCCTGAACTGGTTAAAGTTGAAAATAGTTGAAAAATGAAAGGGTTAATGATAACGACCGCAAATACTAGAGACCCTGCACCTACCTCCACCTGCAGAGCCGCACACTAGATATATAATACCCTGCACCTACCTCCACCTGCAGAGCCGCACACTAGATATATAATACCCTGCACCTACCTCCACCTGCAGAGCCGCACACTAGATATATAATACCCTGCACCTACCTCCACCTGCAGAGCCGCACACTAGATATATAATACCCTGCACCTACCTCCACCTGCAGAGCCGCACACTAGATATATAATACCCTGCACCTACCTCCACCTGCAGAGCCGCACACTAGATATATAATACCCTGCACCTACCTCCACCTGCAGAGCCGCACACTAGATATATAATACCCTGCACCTACCTCCACCTGCAGAGCCGCACACTAGATATATAATACCCTGCACCTACCTCCACCTGCAGAGCCGCACACTAGATATATAATACCCTGCACCTACCTCCACCTGCAGAGCCGCACACTAGATATATAATACCCTGCACCTACCTCCACCTGCAGAGCCGCACACTAGATATATAATACCCTGCACCTACCTCCACCTGCAGAGCCGCACACTAGATATATAATACCCTGCACCTACCTCCACCTGCAGAGCCGCACACTAGATATATAATACCCTGCACCTACCTCCACCTGCAGAGCCGCACACTAGATATATAATACCCTGCACCTACCTCCACCTGCAGAGCCGCACACTAGATATATAATACCCTGCACCTACCTCCACCTGCAGAGCCGCACACTAGATATATAATACCCTGCACCTACCTCCACCTGCAGAGCCGCACACTAGATATATAATACCCTGCACCTACCTCCACCTGCAGAGCCGCACACTAGATATATAATACCCTGCACCTACCTCCACCTGCAGAGCCGCACACTAGATATATAATACCCTGCACCTACCTCCACCTGCAGAGCCGCACACTAGATATATAATACCCTGCACCTACCTCCACCTGCAGAGCCGCACACTAGATATATAATACCCTGCACCTACCTCCACCTGCAGAGCCGCACACTAGATATATAATACCCTGCACCTACCTCCACCTGCAGAGCCGCACACTAGATATATAATACCCTGCACCTACCTCCACCTGCAGAGCCGCACACTAGATATATAATACCCTGCACCTACCTCCACCTGCAGAGCCGCGCACTAGATATATAATACCCTGCACCTACCTCCACCTGCAGAGCCGCACACTAGATATATAATACCCTGCACCTACCTCCACCTGCAGAGCCGCACACTAGATATATAATACCCTGCACCTACCTCCACCTGCAGAGCCGCACACTAGATATATAATACCCTGCACCTACCTCCACCTGCAGAGCCGCACACTAGATATATGGCTGCTCTGTGCTTACAGGACCTGTGATGATGTCACATGGAGGGGAGGAGTCAGGGTCACATGATCAGCTCCTCAGTGTATGCAGGACTCTGCTGTGCTGGTTGTCATGGTGCTGGATGAGGGGGAGTTTATGTGTGGGGTTTACAGTGTGGATGTAGCAGAGCCGCGTGTGTACGAAGCAGAGCCGCGTGTGTACGAGGTGTACGGAGCGGAGCCGCGTGCGTACGAGGTGTACGGAGCGGAGCCGCGTGTGTACGAGGTGTACGGAGCGGAGCCGTGTGTGTACGAGGTGTACGGAGCGAAGCCGTGTGTGTACGAGGTGTACGGAGCGAAGCCGTGTGTGTAGGAGCTGTACGAAGCGGAGCCGTGTGTGTAGGAGGTGTACGAAGCGGAGCCGTGTGTGTACGAGGTTTACGGAGCGGAGCCGTGTGTATAGGAGGTTTACGGAGCGGAGCCGTGTGTGTACGAGGTGTACGGAGCGGAGCCGTGTGTGTACGAGGTGTACGGAGCGGAGCCGTGTGTGTAGGAGGTGTACGGAGCAGAGCCGTGTGTGTAGGAGGTGTACGGAGCAGAGCTGTGTGTGTAGTAGGTGTACGGAACGGAGCCGCGTGTGTACGAGGTGTACGGAGCAGAGCCGTGTGTGTAGGAGGTGTACGGAGCGGAGCTGTGTGTGTACGAGGTGTACGGAGCGGAGCCGTATGTGTACAGGGTGTACGGAGCGGAGCCGTGTATGTAGGAGATGTACGGAGCGGAGCCATGTGTGTAGGAGGTGTACGGAGCGGAGCCGTGTGTACGAGGGGTACGGAGTGGAGCCGCGTACTTACGAGGTGTACGGAGTGGAGCCGCATGCGCACGAGGTGTACGGAGCGGAGCCGCGTGCGCACGAGGTGTATGGAGCGGAGCCGCGTGCGCACGAGGTGTACGGAGCGGAGCTGCGTGCGCACGAGGTGTACGGAGCGGAGCCGCGTGCGCACGAGGTGTACGGAGCGTAGCCGCGTGCGCACGAGGTGTACGGAGCAGAGCCGCGTGTGCACGAGTTGTAAGGAGCGGAGCCGCGTGTGCAGGAGGTGTACGGAGCTGAGCCGCGTGCGCACTAGGTGTACGGAGTAGGAGGTGTACGGAACGGAGCCGTGTGTGTAGGAGGTGTACGGAGCAGAGCCGTGTGTGTAGGAGGTGTACGGAGCAGAGCCGTGTGTGTAGGAGGTGTACGGAGCAGAGCCGTGTGTGTAGGAGGTGTACGGAGCAGAGCCGTGTGTGTAGGAGGTGTACGGAGCGGAGCCGTGTGTGTAGGAGGTGTACGGAGCGGAGCCGTGTGCGTAGGAGGTGTACGGAGCGGAGCCGTGTGCGTAGGAGGTGTACGGAGCGGAGCCGTGTGTGTACGAGGTGTACGGAGCAGAGCCGTGTGTGTACGAGGTGTACGGAGCAGAGCCGTGTGTGTAGGAGGTGTACGGCGCAGAGCCGTGTGTGTACGAGGTATACGGAGCAGAGCCGTGTGTGTACGGAGCGGAGCCGTGTGTGTACGAGGTGTATGGAGCGGAGCCGTGTGTGTACGAGGTGTACCGAGCGGAGTCGCGTGTGTACGAGGTGTACGGAGCGGAGCCATGTGTGTACGAGATGTATGGAGCGGAGCCGCGTGTGTACGAGGTGTACGGAGCGGAGCCGTGTGTGTAGGAGGTGTACGGAGCGGAGCCGCGTGTGTACGAGGTGTACGGAGCGGAGTTGTGTGTGTAGGAGGTGTAGGGAGCAGAGCCATGTGTGTACGAGATGTATGGAGCGGAGCCGCGTGTGTACGAGGCGTATGGAGCGGAGCTATGATTTTATCAAAATGACAGCAAAGAGCTGAGTAAGTGACACATCGCTGGAATCAGGGTCTGTCTCTACATTATGCTGCTCTTAGATGGGGGAGCAAAAACCTGGTGACAGATTCCTTTTCACAATGGTAAGGAGATATACCATACAGACCATACAGGAACTACAGTAAGGCCTCAGTTCCACTTGCGTTTTGCATGGACGAGTACAATCCAATAAAACATCGAATTGCCCTCGCACCAGTGTAAAACTATGGGGCAGTGTCCATCTGCGATTGATTTTTCATGCTATATTGGCATGAGAAAGAATTGTGTGGTGCCCTGGACAAGCCAGGGGCCACAGAGAACACCACAACACACCCCACACTCCCGGTCAGGCATACCGAAGTCAGACAGAAATCCTTGTTGCCTTCCTCCAGGGGCTGATGATCACACCAGGGGGTGGGGCCAGGCGGTTGGTCCCCGCCCGCCGAGGAGTTCACAGTCCTGGAGGCGGGAAAAGCAGGCAGATAGATGTTGGAGGTGAAAGTGGAAGGAGGGAAGTGGCAGTTAAGCAGCCTGAAGTTGGTCTGGGTGTGTGGCCCGGACGGATCAGCAAGGTTGGCAGACGGTGGTGACCGATTGCAGGAGTGGCCTATCAGAGTTTACCGTAAGGACCGTGGACGGGCGGTGGCCCGGCGGTACCGGACCGGTACACGAAGAGAAGTCAGCACCATCTGGCAGGGGCTTGCGGACCCCGGCAAGGCTAGGAGTCGCCGTGAATTTGCCAAATCCGTTAGCGAAGGGAACCTCCTGGGTTTCCCAGCAGCCAAGTCCCGACAGAAGGCGACAGCTCAAACCGTTAGAGGGAAACACAGCCACTGCCAAGGCTACCATTCCCAGGGCCAGCGCCTGCGGGCAAAAGGGGCTCCTCCGGCCCATATTTAAGCCGGGGAGCGGGTTACCGGTGGGAACCCATTGGAACCATTACACTACATAGGTGCAGGGAAAGGCAGTCACTGTAATACTTATTATATGTTCTGAGGATTTCGATAGCGTAGGGCAATGATCAGCAGAGACGAGTTTTTGATACAAGATGTTTTATAATCTGTAACCACGGTAGATAACAACGGAACAAACACAGCAATACAAATACACAAAATACCTTCCCGAAACGGAGCGGAGGGAATTCCCGGGGCCACGCACCGGACTCCCCCAGGGAGACCACCAGAGCGAACCCCTATACAGGGACTGTCCGGCAATCACCCCGGAAGGCCTAAATGCGCACCAGCCGGGACACAATGGGCAAGCGGTAAAAGTCCAGGAGTGTCCGTACGGGATGATTGTCCAGAGTGGTTACGAACCAGAGAGAACCGGGCAGAGTGCTGACCGAAGATGGCAGACGGAATCCGGGCACAGCTTGAGAAACCGGGTAAGGTCCAGCGTCGGTCGGTCGGTAGTCTTTAGGAGGATCCAAAAGCAATCAGGATTAGCAGCAGCAAAGCAGGAGCACACAGCAAGCAGTATACTCAGGCACTGGACTGGGCTGAAAGGCGGCCTTTTAAGCAGCTGGACAGGAAGTAGGGCAACAGAACCTTAAACTCCATGTTAACTGAGGGCAAGCTCATTCAAAAGAGAACTGGAAAACCTGGAAACCTGACATTACTCCCCCCCCCCAGAGACGGCCTCAGGACGGATCAGGGCCCGGCTTGTCCGGGAACCGTCGATGAAACTGAGCGATCTTCCGGGGTGCCCGAATGTTACCCACCGGTTCCCAGGAATCGTCCTCGGGGGCGTACCCCTGCCAACGTACCAGATATTGAAGCCGACGACGATGGAGCCGGGAGTCAATAATGTCCTCAACCACGAACTGCTCCTCGCCGTCGACCATCACAGGCGGAGGAGGCACAACACGACCACGAAACGTATTAGGGGAGACAGGTTTGAGGAGAGACACATGAAAGACCGGGTGTACCTTTAGATGGTGCGGCAACCGTAGCCGACAGGCCACAGGGCTCACGATCCCGGTGATCTTAAATGGACCGATGAATTTTTGTCCCAGCTTCTGCGAAGGAACACCCAATCTCAGGTTTTTGGTGGACAACCATACAGAGTCCCCTACCTTGTACATGGGGGCCGGTTTCCGGTGAGTGTCGGCCGACCTCTTGTAACGCTCCTGGGCCGTAGCCACAGTGTCCTTCAGAACCTCCAGATTTTGTCGTAGCTCTGTCAATCTGTCCTCCACCGCTGGCACCGAAACCGCAACCGGTGACCTAGGCAAAACATTCGGATGGTAACCCAAGTTAGCGAAAAAGGGCGTTACCTTAGTGGAGCTGCTCTGAGTGTTGTTATATGAGAACTCCGCCAACGGAAGCATCTTCAACCAATCGTCTTGGAGATGGCTGACATAACATCGAAGGTATTGTTCCAGGGTTTGATTCGTCCGTTCGGTTTGCCCATTTGTCTGAGGATGGTATGCAGAAGACAAACAGACATCAATCTGGAGTGCCGTACAAAACCCCTTCCAGAATCTAGACGTGAACTGCACGCCCCGGTCAGAGATGATCTCGTCTGGTACCCCATGCAATCGGAATACATTCTGGATAACCAAATCCACTGTCTCTGCGGCTGAGGGAAGACCGGTACACGGAATGAAGTGAGCAGCTTTAGTCAATCGATCTACCACCACTAAAATGGTATTGTGTCCGCATGAGACTGGCAACTCCACAATAAAATCCATGGAGATAGACCCCCAAGGGCGAGATGGCACGGGTAACGGTTGGAGGAGTCCCGTAGGAGCCACACGAGGGACCTTGCACCGGGCACAAACCACACATGAGTGGACATAGTCCTTCACATCCTTTAAGCAAGTAGGCCACCAGAAAAAACGGCTCAGAAATTCTTGCGTCTTCTGTACCACCCTATGACCAGCCAACACGGAGTCATGGACCAACTTGAGAACCCGAAGTCTTACGGCCTCCGGGACATAAATGCGTCGCTCTCTCAACCACACACCATTCCGAAGAACAAGAGTTACATCATTCGGGGGGGCAGCAAGAAATACGTCACCATCATAGGCCAGCTTGATGTCCTTCCACAAGTCCTGGTCCTGGAGTACTCCAACGAAATTGGCATCCGATAACACGGTCTGAGACGGGGTTCCAGGCACGGAGTCCACGGCGTGGATTCGGGACAAGGCATCGGCTTTCCCATTACGTGAACCTGGACGGTATGTAACGATAAAATTGAATTGGTTAAGAAATAGGCTCCAACGGGCTTGCCGTGGAGACAGGCACCTGGCAGACTTAAGAAATTCCAGATTACGATGATCTGTGAGTACTATCACTTGCTGCGCGGCTCCCTGTAAGTGGTGTCTCCATTCCTTGAAAGCGGAAATAATCGCCAATAATTCCTTGTCCGCAATGTCGTAGTTCCTTTCTGCAGGGGACAACCGGCGGGAAAAGAAGGCACACGGATGCAAGAGACTCTTGTCCCCGGTCCTTTGAGAAAGAATGGCCCCTAATGCATAGTCGGAAGCGTCGACCTCCACGATAAAGGGAAGTGCGGGATTCGGATGGACTAATATTGGCGCTGAGGTAAAACATACCTTGAGACGATGGAATGCTTCCTGGGCCTGGGCGGACCACACAAACTTCTGTCCTTTCTTGGTTAACAGAGTGATGGGACGGACAATCTCTGAAAAGTTACGGATAAAGCGTCGGTAAAAGTTGGCAAAACCGACAAAGCGTTGTACCTCCTTGATGTTTCCCGGTTCCGGCCAGTCCAGAATGGCTTGTATCTTGCTAGATTCCATGTTTAGTCCCTGAGGAGAGATGACATAACCTAAGAATTGTATTTGTGAGCAGTGGAACTCGCATTTCTCCAGCTTAATGTACAGGTGGTTTTCCCTCAGACGGGTAAGTACGGTCTTGACGTGCTCCTGGTGTTCCTGTAGAGAATCAGAAAAGATTAGGATATCGTCCAGATAGATCACCATGAATTGGTCCATGATATCCCTAAAAATATCGTTAACTAGATGTTGAAAAGCCGCGGGAGCGTTACAAAGTCCAAAAGGCATCACTAGGTACTCAAAATGTCCGTACCGACATCGGAACGCGGTCTTCCACTCGTCTCCGGGACGTATACGAAGCAGATTATATGCCCCACGGAGGTCCAATTTGGTGAATATTTTTGCCTGTTGGACCCTCTCCAATAGCTCAGGAATCAACGGTAACGGATACCGGTTCCGGATGGTTATTTTATTCAGTTCCCGGTAGTCAATACAGGGTCTCAGAGTCCCCTCCTTCTTTTTCACGAAAAAGATGGGTGCCCCTGCGGGTGAGGTAGACGGACGAATAAATCCCTTGGCTAGGCTTTCATCAATGTACTCTTTTAGCGCTCCTAGCTCAGGTGCCGCCAACGGGTAGACATGACCAAACGGAATCTCCGCCCCTGGGAGTAAGTCTATGGGGCAATCATACGGTCTATGCGGGGGAAGTCGGTCGGCTTTTCTTTTGTCGCATATATCAGCGAAGTCACGGTAAACCGGGGGTAAAACAGGTACCTGTACAGTGCTCTCCGTATTTGGTGGTACTGGAACCGGAATAGTTGGACTAATGGTCGGAATATTCTGCGGTGGGAAGGATATTTCCTTAGTTTCCCAATCGATGACCGGATTTGTAGACTGTAGCCACGGAATACCTAAAATAATCGGAAAATGAGGAGATGAAATTAGCATGAAAACAAGGGTCTCCTGCTGACCTGGCTTCATGACGCATTCTAGCGGTACGGTTTCCCGATCGACTGGTCCAGAGATTAACGGAGATCCGTCTACCGTCTCCATGGTAACCGGTGAGGATCTTTGCTGAGTCCGGATACCGTGTTTCCTGGCAAAAGAAGAGTCCATGAAATTTCCCCCTGCCCCAGAGTCTATCATTGCAGAGGTAGGAATTAGCTGTCCCTCCCAACGGATCTGAATGGGGAGTGAGCAATGGGTATATTTCCCTTCTGAGTCCTTCGGTGAGGTTGACATTACAGTCAAGGGAAATACCGCATCCAAGTGTCCACTTGCCTCAGAGATATCGGACTCTGCGTCCGTGTTGTCACACTCTGCCATGGCTGCCAATACCTTATTTGGGCGATTCGGACGTTTCGGGCAGTCGATCAAGAAATGGTCCGATTGACCGCAATAGAAACACAAACGCTCACGGAGCCGGTGTTCGCGACGTTCATTGGTCTCTCGCTTCTGCAGAGAGTCTACTTGCATAGGAACGTCCTCGGCCTCCCGTGGCGTCCTGAGAGCGGGTTCTCTGGAAGGAAATGTAAAGTTGTTTACACGGTTTACAGCTGCCCATTTTTCCTGTCTACGTTCCGTCAAGCGGGTATCAATACGCACACAGTGCTGGAGAAACAGTTCAAAATCCCCTGGAGATTCGGAACGAGCTAACTCGTCCTTGATGGTACCGGACAACCCCTTTCTGAAAACAGACAATAATGCATTGTTTCCCCAGTCGGTGTCTACCACTAACCTCTTAAATTCAGTGGCGTATTCAACGACAGAACGCTTTCCCTGACGTAAGGAAAGGAGAGCCGATTCAGCGGTAGCACGGCGATTCGGATCATCAAACATCTGCGCCATTGCGGTCAGAAAATCATCTAGGTGATTTAAACGAATGTCCCGGTTCTCTATCATAGGATTAGCCCAAGCCAGTGCTCGTGAGGTTAATAACATAATTATACATAACACTTTGGACCGGTCAGAACGGTAATAATCAGCATGTACATCAAAAAACAGTATACATTGGTTCACAAATCCACGAAACTGACCACGGTCACCATTGAAACGGAATGGGGGTAACCTAGGCATACCGGCAGCTGATACGGACGTAGTGGGGCCGGCTTCCTGAGCCTCCACTCTGACTTGCAAATCCTGTATAGCCGGACCCAGTACCTGGTGATCATGACCCAGCTGTGCCTCCACATCTCTAAGTTTAGTCTGCACCACCTCCATCTCCTGCTGCAAGGAGTTAATCATAGAAAAGAGCTGATCTACTCCTCGTGTCTCAGTCATTGCCCCAGCGAAATCCTCTTTTTTATGGCCTGAGTATAATGTAATACTTATTATATGTTCTGAGGATTTCGATAGCGTAGGGCAATGATCAGCAGAGACGAGTTTTTGATACAAGATGTTTTATAATCTGTAACCACGGTAGATAACAACGGAACAAACACAGCAATACAAATACACAAAATACCTTCCCGAAACGGAGCGGAGGGAATTCCCGGGGCCACGCACCGGACTCCCCCAGGGAGACCACCAGAGCGAACCCCTATACAGGGACTGTCCGGCAATCACCCCGGAAGGCCTAAATGCGCAGCAGCCGGGACACAATGGGCAAGCGGTAAAAGTCCAGGAGTGTCCGTACGGGATGATTGTCCAGAGTGGTTACGAACCAGAGAGAACCGGGCAGAGTGCTGACCGAAGATGGCAGACGGAATCCGGGCACAGCTTGAGAAACCGGGTAAGGTCCAGCGTCGGTCGGTCGGTAGTCTTTAGGAGGATCCAAAAGCAATCAGGATTAGCAGCAGCAAAGCAGGAGCACACAGCAAGCAGTATACTCAGGCACTGGACTGGGCTGAGAGGCGGCCTTTTAAGCAGCTGGACAGGAAGCAGGGCAACAGAACCTTAAACTCCATGTTAACTGAGGGCAAGCTCATTCAAAAGAGAACTGGAAAACCTGGAAACCTGACAGTCACCATCAACCTGCCGGGAGAAACAACACCGCAGCCGTCTGTGGGACCCGTCCATCCAGCCGTGTGTTTTACCGAGAACTGTGTCCTCATCATTGGCTGAGTGAGTATCACCGTTTGTGCGGCACAGCGCTGCCCCCGCACCTCACCAGGCCCCGCCACCCGCCTGCCATCCATCCCTACCTCATCACCGGGCCCCGGGACAACCAACCCCCTACCCACGGAGGGGAGAACTAACAACAAAGCTGCTCCTTGTCACCACTCCCGGGATTCCCGTCTAGAACAGCGGTGGTGTCACAACCTCACCACACCCGTGGGTGGCGTCACGGACAATAACCAAATCCCCACAATCAAATCCCCCCTTTTCACTCACGGGCGAGGAACGCTGCTCGAGTCCCCGGGATCCGGCCCACCGCTCGAGCCACCACCGAGCAGTAGTAGCAGCAGCCGGACCCAAGCAGTGGGAGAGCGCAGCGTCCCCTCCTCCGCCCGCGACAACTTGGCGTCACGAACAGGATCTAACCGCTCTGCCGTTTGGTAGAGGTGCGCCTTGTGACCGCCGGAGGTGTCCGGCCGAAAATTTCGAGAAGCCGCCATTTTGGGCGCGAAGAATTCCCGCTCGAGCGTCTCCTCGAGCAGTGGAGGCGCGAAGGCCAAAACCCCGCCCCTGTAGAGGAGGAGCCGGAAAGAAACTAAGGGGGACGAGATGGCGTCTGGCCGCATGTAGCCCGCGGCTATCCAGGGACGCCGGGACTCTGCAGCGATACCGGGTTCCTGGAAAACCTCATTGCCGAGATGCACAGTCCGACTACCAATGATGAAGCCCCCGCACCCGGCACAGCGACGTGGCTGAGAAACCGGACCGCCCCGCTGAGTAACCGTCTGCAGGCCCACATGCAGCTCCTCCTGGAGGAGTGGGAGACTGACATGGCGGGACGTGGTGGCTGCTATGCGGAGACGTGAGGTGGAGGAGGATTTGGAGGAACGGGTAAGAGACCCACGCCCCTGTATTCCCGAGGGATCGGCCACGGTGGCTGAGGGGCCCGGCCTACACCCTCTCACCCTGCCGTCTCCCCCGCTGCCCGTGTTGGCTACTGCCGCTCCGCCACTAGGCCCGCTACCCGTCCAACCGGTAGCGATACCCTGCCAATCCGCCTCGGCGGACCGACTGGCTGCAGACGCGCGGGGCCGTCCAGAATCGCCTCTGTGGGGACCGCCGAGATCGCGGCCCCTTAATGAAGATGTATCAGAGGCCCCGGCCTGGAAGACACCAGGCGCTGTGCCCGAGACCAGGACCGTGGTGTGGATGAAGGCCAGAGTAGTCGAGTTCCATCAGCGCCAGCAACATCAGATATATCTCATGATGGAGCAGTGGACCCATGAGGTGGAAATGCTGGTTGCCGCTGCCCCAATATATGGGATGGGAGCAGATGTGACGGAGCCGACGGGTAACCCACGTCCCCATGTCCTACCAGGACCGGACACTGCGGCTGGGGGGCCCGGTCCAGTGTCGGCCCTCGCGTCGTCCCTACCATTACTCATGGGGCACCTCAGTGTTGACCAACCCGATCTGCTGCCCCGTGTTGCTCCAGCAAAATCTGATGTGCTGGATGTCGAGAGCCTGGAGACTGCGGCAGCTGGCGGCAACCCGCCTGGCGCAGGGATAAAGGACAATGACTCTGGCCCCGGCGCCGAGCCCACTTCTGAACCCGAAGAGGCAAGTGAGCGTCTCCGCTACGAGGGGAGGCCGGTGGTTTATGACACCCCGTGTACCGGTGGGAACGGATACCGGGCACCCCTCTCACAGCAGGCCTGTCACTGCATGTTCGATATGTTGGTGGCAGAGGATGGGGCCATCTCAGCCGAGGAATCTGAGTGATGGCAGCGGAGTCCCGTTGCAGTTGTCCCCCGTTGGGACTACCTGTGTTGACAGTGCTGTTTAAAGTTTTGAAAATGATAAGAATAATTAACCGAAAGTTACCTGATTGACAAACTGTGATTGAAACCGGTCGTTGCCGGCACCGTTGTCCCCGTGGGGACTGCCTCCAAGTTTTGCATAAGGGACTCCTTATGGACAAGCCTGAGAACTAGCAAGGCAACCACAAACTTGTGGCTTGTAAATAAAAATGTTGTTGGCTTTCACCATGCCGCCTCCGGAGAGGCAGATTGGAGGAAGGGCCCGCAGTGGAGCAGGCTGGGGCCCAGCCACCACCGGAACCGGTGGCGATCCTCTGGGGGTTTCAGGGGTTCCCCATGGACGTGGGTCCCCTGAAAAGGACAGAACCCGCTCGGGCAACTTGTGCTGGACTGGGGTCAAGGGGTGCTGCCTGTTTGCTTAGGGGCAGCATCAGGGCCAGGTTGCTTGGGTGGGAGAGAGCGGAAGCCGTAACCGTTTAGTAATAAAGTAAGAGTACCTCCCGATGTGGGAAGATGTTATTTTACTTGTAATCACTGTTTTACCGTTATCTTTTTCAGTTCGTGAAAAATAAAACCGGTGATGGACGGGCAGCCCGCGGACGGTCTGCATTTAACTAAGGGGGAATGTGGCGCCCTGGACAAGCCAGAGAACAACACCAACACACCCCACACTCCCGGTCAGGCACACCGAAGTCAGACAGAAACCCTTGTTGCCTTCCTCCAGGGGCTGATGTTCACACCAGGGGGTGGGGCCAGGCGGTTGGTCCCCGCCCACCGAGGAGTTCACAGTCCTGGAGGCGGGAAAAGCAGGCAGATAGATGTTGGAGGTGAAAGTGGAAGGAGAGAAGTGGCAGTTAAGCAGCCTGAAGTTGGTCCGGGTGTGTGGCCCGGACGGATCAGCAAGGTTTGCAGACGGTGGTGACCGTCTGCAGGAGTGGCCTATCGGAGTTTACCGTAAGGACCGTGGACGGGCGGTGGCCCGGCGGTACCGGACCGGTACACGAAGAGAAGTCAGCACCATCTGGCAGGGGCTTGCGGACCCCGGCAAGGCTAGGAGTCGCCGTGAATTTGCCAAATCCATTAGCGAAGGGAACCTCCTGGGTTTCCCAACAGCCAAGTCCCGACAGAAGGCAACAGTCCAACCGTTAGAGGGAAACACAGCCACCTCCAAGGCAACCGTTCCCAGGGCCAGCGCCTGCGGGCAAAAGGGGCTCCTCCGGCCCATATCCAAGCCGGGGAGCGGGTTACCGGTGGGAACCCATTGGAACCATTACACTACGTAGGTGCAGGGAAAGGCAGTCACCATCAACCTGCCGGGAGAAACAACACCGCAGCCGTCTGTGGGACCCATCCATCCAGCCGTGTGTTTTACCGAGAACCGTGTCCTCATCATTGGCTGAGTGAGTACCACCGTGCCGTGCGGCACAGCGCTGCCCCCGCGACCCTGCACCTCACCAGGCCCCGCAACCCGCCTGCCATCCATCCCTACCCCATCACCGGGCCCCGGGACAACCAACCCCCTACCCACGGAGGGGAGAACTAACAACAAAGCTGCTCCTTGTCACCGCTCCCGGGATTCCCGTCTAGAGCAGCGGTGGTGTCACAACCTCACCACAACCGTGGGTGGCGTCACGGACAATAACCAAATCCCCACAATCAAATCCCCCCTTTTCACTCACGGGCGAGGAACGCCGCTCGAGTCCCCGGGATCCGGCCCACCGCTCGAGCCACCACCGAGCAGTAGTAGCAGCAGCCGGACCCGAGCAGTGGGAGAGCGCAGCGACAATTGCAGCATGCGGCGACTGTCTGAGAGTCTCAGGTCTACAGGAGCGTGTGAAATATACACGCAGATACAAGGGGAGATACAGCTCTGGGGTGGTATACTGCACTGGAGTGAGGGGACATACAACTCTAGGGTTATACATCACTGGAGTGGGGGACATACAGCTCTGTGGGGTATACAGCACTGGAGTGGGGGACAAACAGCTCTGGGTGTATACAGCACTGGGATGGGGGGAGATACAGCTCTGGGGTGGGGGGAACAGACAGATCTGGTGGGTATACAGCACTGGGGTGGGGAATAGACAGTTCTGGGGGTATATAGCAATGGGGTGGGGGATAGACAGTTCTGTTGGTATATAGCACTAGGCTGGATGGGACAGACATTTCTGTAGGGTATATAGCACTGGTGTGGGGAGATAGTTCTAGGGTTATACAGCACTAGGGTAGGGGAGGGGGGACAGGACATACAGCTCGGTGGGATGTTGATGCTTCGGCACCTGTCTTCATCTATGGGTTGAGCCTAGAATGTATGGGCTCCTTCCTGTTTAGTGGGCATGACCAGGTTCATGACAAATTAAGTCATACCTGAAAGGAGCCCGTACTTTCTAGCATCCACCTTCATCTGTTGGACGGGAGCGCAGTGCATGCTGCATGGACGAACGTAGACCCTGCACAGCAGTGAAAGCTGCATGCAGGTGTGGATTTAAGAGCCTGCAGCTAGGAAAGTGCGGCTGCTGGCATGGGAGCTGCGGTCCCCAGAACTCGGCCGCAGCATACATCACCGCCCTTGCTGACGGGTTCTGTCGCCGGCGTCGGGGAGACTCAAAAGTGCTGCATCAGTCGGCCCGACCGCGCCCCGCTGACACTGCGCCCGGGGCACATGCCCCGCCAGTCCCCCCCCAACCCCCCCCCCAGAGACACCTCTGCCCGCCTGGGACCTCCAGGGGTGAAGATATCGTAAAAGTTGGGAATCTCATAATTTTCTAAGATTTAGACACATCCTATAGTTATGTGAAATCCAGCCCCGTTATGAGTCACCAGAGGGGAAGTATGTGGGTGTAACTGTGTTAATAGAAAGCTAATGCCAATTATGATCCTTGTTCAATGAAAGGAACGTTGCTGTGTAGGATTGCTCCACGTTCCATTGGAGTCCTTCCCTCCAGAAATCTGAAGCCATTTCTGTGACCCAGGTTCAGTCATTTCCCTTTTGTTATTTCTTTTTATTTTATGCAATTGTAATGCTGTATTGTTTTGTTCCCCTTTGTAATATCTTTTGTATATTTTTATAAACACAGTCTGCTTTTCAGATTAAATATATAACATTTAATAGCGTATGACTTTGGAATGTGGTTTATAGATTAAAGGGCACTTGTCAGCAGAAATTTTGCACTAAACCTAAAAGATTCCCCTTCTGCAGCTCCTGGGCTGCATTCCAGCAAGGTTCCTATTGTTATTGTGCCCCCTTTTAGACCTAAATAAATACTTTATAAAGTGGTACCTTTTCGTATGCAAATCTTGTTAATCGTACACGGGGGCGGGCTGTCTAGTGTCCGTTATTCTGCCTCCTGCTGCTTTACGCCGTCCCCCATCGCTCAATTTCATACCTCAGGACGCCGCCCAGTGCGCCCGAGGTCTCGCGCATGCGCCGTGCCACTCTAGCGGGACTGTGCAGTGTGCAGAGTGTGACCGCTGGTGACGTGTTGCGCAGGCGTGAGATTATGGGCGGCGCTGTGATTTTCATCAGCAAGTACCCGCCCATAATCTCATGCCCGCGCTTTCCCCGTTGCCTCCACCGTTGCCTCCACCGCCAAATGAACCCACGTCACCGTGGTGTGCTGCTCCGCTCCTCCCATTTATTTCCTGCTCCAGGGCAAGATGGGTAAGAGGTGACGTGAGTTCATCTGGCCAACGCTTGCGGAACGGTGGAGGCAGAAGGGAAAGCGCGGGCACGAGATTATGGGCAGGTACTTGCTGATGAAAATCACAGCGCCGCCCATAATCTCACGCCTGCGCAACACGTTACCAGTGGTCACACTGTGCACAGTCCCGCTAGAGTGGCACGGCGCATGCGCGAGACCTCGAGCGCACTAGGCGGCGTCCTGAGCTATGAAATTGAGCGATGGGGGACGGCGTAAAGCAGCAGGAGGCAGAATAACGGACACCAGACAGCCCGCCCCCGTGTACGATTAACAAGATTTGCATACAAAAAGGTACCACTTTATAAAGTATTTATTTTGGTCTAAAAGGGGGCACAATAACAATAGGAACCTTTGTAGAATGCAGCCCACGAGCTGCAGAAGGGGAATCTTTTAGGTTTAGTGCAAAATTTCTGCTGACAGGTTCCCTTTAAGAGGAACAAAGCTACTTGTAACGTGTGTCCAATCGACCTGTATAAGCAGGGACCCTGATTCCAGCGATGTGTCACTTATTTGGCTGCTTGCTGAAGTTTTGATAAACAGTTTTAACTGCTTAAGATCTACCAGTTCTCAAATGCTGTTGTGTATAACCTCACCCACATCACTGATTGGCAGCTTTCTGTCAATGCCCATTATACACAACTGCCAATCAGGGGTGGGTATGGGGTTATACAGAGCTAATGGAGAACGAGAATACATGGCAGCAGTTTTACTAGTTCTCTAGTGATAATCCCCTAGTGGTAATACAGTAATTTTATTAAAACTACAGCAAGCAGCCCAGTAAGTGACACATCATTGGAATCAGAGTCACTGTCTGTCACGGGTAACAGACAGACCTTTGGTGTTTGGCAATAGAAGGTCACAGCGCTTGGCTGCGCAAAATACTCCCTGACTTTCTATTATTCCAGCTGTCAGTATTCAGTGTACTGGTATCTCATCTGCTGGATTTTCATCCTTTTTTCTTTAGGACCCAGGGGAGCCCCTCTTTACTTCAGTTGCTAATAATCTGTATTTCCCCTTGGGTTTAAATACACTCATTTTCTCTGGACTTGTGCTGTAATTATTAATTTCCTTCACAAGCTCTGGATGCAAGCAGGCGGCTTGCACGCATCAGTAGGATCTTAGCTGCTATTTACTGAACTTCTTACTGAGTCGTCTAGCGATAAGTTGTTTGCTTGTTTCCCTTTGTGTTTCCTTTAGTGCCTAGTGAGGCTGACGAATAGCAGCTGACAGCTGACGTCCGCATGTAACTGGCAGTAATGTCATGCGCTGCGCCTCTTACATGCTGAAGTCACTTGACTGCATCAGAAGAGAACACCGTGCATCGGTGTGTGCAGCTGCACACGCTACTTCATCTTACGTGTCCAGCGTGATGGGGAAATATATACCAGAATGGGCCCAAGATGAGGCCCATATATACAAGGATGGAGATATATATACTAGGACAAGGGCCATATATACCAGGATGGCATAAAGATGGGCAACATATATTTCAGGATGAAGGACATATATGAGGATGGCAGATACATATATCTGGAATGGGCCCAGGATGGGGGACATTAGTACAGAATTGGAGGATTTTATCCCCGTAACAGTGTCAGTAGCAGATTCCCCCATAACAGTACGTCATGACCACATTTTTTGCTTCAATCTTGTTCCCTGTTTTCCTTCTTCAAAACCTAGGTGCGTCTTATGGTCCAAAAAATACGATAAGTTTAAAAAAAAGAAAAAAGTTCTTTCCCTCAACATTTCTTACTTGAGCAATTGTAGCCGGTTTTTTGATAAAACCCTTTGAATTATAGGACATCATGATGGCTTCTCCCGTGTGACTCATCGGACAACAGGAACTGATTAATGATAAAAAAACATTTGGCAAATTCTGAAAGCAAGAATGGCTCCTCTACTGTGTGGGTTTTCTCATGGTCGACAAGAATTGTTTTAGCTGTTAAACATTTCAATTATTCACAACATGAAAAAGGTTCCTTCCCTGTGCGGCTCCTTCACATGTTTAACAAGATCTGATTTCTGAGAATAACATTTTCCACATTCAGAACATAAAAATGGTTTATTTTGTGTGATTTTTTTGATGGTAAACAAGATCTGATTTCCGAATAAAACATTTCCCACACTCTGAACATGAAAATGGCTTCTCCCGTGTGTGATTAGTCTGATGTCTAACAAGATGTGATTTCCGAGTAAAACATTTCCCACATTCTGAACATGAAAATGGCTTCTCCCCTATGTGAATTTTCTGATGTCTAACAAGATGTGATTTCCGAGTAAAACATTTCCCACATTCTGAACATGAAAATGGCTTCTCCTCTGTGTGAATTTTCTGATGTCTAACAAAGTCTGATTTCCGAATAAAACATTTTCCACACTCTGAACATGAAAATGGCTTCTCCCCTGTGTGAATCTTTGATGCACAACCAATTCTGATTTCCGAATAAAACATTTCCCACATTCTGAACATGAAAATGGCTTCTGCTCTGTGTGAATTTTCTGATGTATAACAAGGTTTGATTTCTTAATAAAACATTTCCCACACTCTGAACATGAAAATGGATTCTCCCTAGAGTGATTTTTTTGATGGTTAGCAAGGGTTATTTTCCGAGTAAAACATTTCCCACATTCTGGGCATGAAAATGGCTTCTCTGCTGTATGAGTTCTTTGATATTTAAAAAAATCTGATTTCTGAATAAGACATTTCTCACTTTTTGAACACAAATATGGCTTCTCCCCTGTGTGAATTCTGTAATGTATAACAAGATCTGATTTCTGAGGAAAACATTTACTGCATTCTGTGCATGAAAATAGCTTCTCCCCAGTGTAAGTTTTTGGATGATTGGAATTTTTGACTTGTTTGAAAAGATCAGATGATAAAGCTTTCCGAGGAAGGACTGGAGGTATATCTGGGACAACAGCATGCTCTTCATATGTATCATGTGTGATACTTTGATCTTCTGTTTTAAATTCTGAAGCTATTAGAGGTCCATCTGAACCCCCGATATACTCATCTGCTAATAAAAATAAACATAATGTTATTAGTTTTTAATGATATTATATTGACAGTACATTTTTTTTAAACCATAACACTAGAAATTAAATTAGGGAAAAAATTATTCTGAATCTATTTTCCAATTTCGAGTAACTTCTAAGAGTTACATCTTCGTTAATTCAGATCTCCCATTCCTGTCTCCAAGATATCTCTCCAGTAGCATCAGTTCTCTGAAATGTTCTACAGTAAATAATCTAATTGATTGTCACAATGTGACTGCAGAATAACAAGAGACAGAGGGCTCCTATACTGTCATTCATGCTAGGAGACCCTAGGCTATCCCTAACCTCTGGATTGCCACTGAAGATGGAGATGCCAGAGTCTCGTGCCTAACTATTCTCCTGATCAGATCTAATCTGTTATCCCCCCAGGGAAGGAAGGGGCAGGAGTACGATGGAAACAGATTAAGACAGACGGGAAAACCAAAATTCAGACACACTGCAAACTCACAGAAAAAAACAGTGAGAGACTAAGGAGAAAAGCAAGATCAGAAAGGCATCAACAAAAAGACAACAAGGGTTAACACCACAATTGCTCACAGCAATAATGCACAACAACCACTAGTTGGTCTGTATCACAACACCTCACCACACCTGTATAGGTAAACTAAAGCTGGCATTAATGGAATAGTCCAGCCAGCATATACAGAAGGGGAGCGAATGACACTGGCATACTACAGCATGTAATCAAAGACATTAACAAGCAGCCAAGCAGAGATTAACTCTTGTTTGCCTGCTTAAGTGTGTAGCCAATGCCTGTGTCTCTCTGTGCTGCTCACAGGCATAAGAGAAGTTAGCAGGCAAAGTGTAGTTTCCACAAATTCTGATGCCGCCATGACAGTTGGCAAAACCTGCAAACATCTCTGTGACATCGATCCACAACATTGATAATTTCAAAGACATTTTTTTCAAAGACGAAAATAAAATAGTTAAAGCCACATGTAATAAAAAAACTTTTAGCTCTTATGTGACAATTCACCTGTATTTGCTCCATTCCCCAGTTCCTGCTGCTGTGTGACTGATCATCTGCATTTCCTGTATGAGCAAGTGACCAAAGCGGACCGGCCATTAACTTCAATAGCTAAGCCATCCCCCTTCTCTGTCTTTGTAACACATCCTCTCTGTGTACAGACACTGGTGACTGGTTCAAGGAGATTTGTATACTTACCTGTTTTTGTTTGTTTGTTTTTTGTTAAAAAACACAGCATAAAAACACATCTGGTATTTTCATCATTTTTTTTCTTGTAAGAGTGTTTACTGGTTGTTGTACTTATTCTTATATTTTGACCTTGAGAAGATACAATAGAGCAGCAATGGGGAACTTAGTGACCCTTCTACATCCCACAATTGTATCACAGGGCGCAGATAGGAGTTCGTATGCGTAAGTTGAGTGTGTTCTTTTTTGATAATGCTGTCAAAAATTGACAGTCAAGTTTAAAAGGCTAAGAGCCGCCTCTGTTAGAGACAGATGCCGGATATTTAACAGGGTTTTCTGGGACTGTAACATTGATGGCCTATCCTTAGGCTTTGTAACCAAAGCAAGTAGGAAATTCATGCGGTCTGTGCTGATAAACAGTAGGGCTCCAAATCATCAAGACCGGCGATGTGCACTGAAAAATGACGTCAGCGACTGGAGTGAGATTTCTGGCATAGGGAACGCCACAGTTTGCTATTAATTAGAGAAGCGGTGGCATCGCACCCTTGTTTTGACCAAGCTCTGTCCATTCTGGCCCAGCTGGTTAAAGTTGGCGTGAACACACACACACACACACACACACACACACACACACCAGCCTGTCTCCTCTTCAGCTTTAGACTTCTGTAATTAAGAGACCTTTGCTCACATGATGTGATGTCAAAAAGGTCCTTAAGCAGTCCTATAATCGGTATATAAACACCGGGCACTAGGAGAATGGGGGCCCTGTGCAATTGTCCAGTTTGCTCTCACTTTCCCCTAACACCAGTCCTGCATGCCAGCCTGTGTCCTATTCATTTTAGACTCCTGCAATTAAGAGACCTTTGGTTACATCATGTCACATGACTTTGAAGTCATCAAAGGTTCTTAAACAATGAACCTTAGAATACAACTGATGGGGACCCTAAGAGTGTGGGGTTCCTCAGAAATTGCACAGTTTGAATCCTCCCAATGCTGGCCCTGACTGTAACTAAGGCTTATTCTTGGAGTAGGGCTTATATTTCAAGCATTCTCTTATTTTCTAGGAAACAGGGTATTCATGAACCCTCTGCAGGTCTTTAAGTTGCCTTCATAACTATATAGAGAAGACAATAGAAACAAACAGCAGAAGAAGCAGAAGCAAAGAAAATACAGCTGAAAAAACCCAGAGCAAAAAGCCTAAAAATGTAAACACAAAATTAGTGCAGAAAGTACATGAGTAGATATCTCTTACTGGATAGAGCTGGAGGAAACACATCCTGAGGAACATCGGGATCTTCTTGTTTACAGTCCTGTGGGAGAAGAGGACGGGGACATCTCTCTGGTGTTGTCCTCTTACTGGATAGAACTGGAGGAGACACATACAGGGACTGAATTCATTCCTTACATACAGATAATTATAGGCCGTGTGTATTTAGTCCTGTCTATTACCTGGTGATGTGAGGGGCTGGGGATCCTCCATCATGGTGTCCTTGTACAGATCTTTGTGTCCTTCTAAATACTCCCACTCCTCCATGGAGAAATAGACGGTGACATCCTGACACCTTATAGGAACCTGACACATACAATGATACCGTCACCCCCGATCCCTTCATAGCGTTTCTGTATAATGTCCCAGCATTCCCAGCAGTGTCACCTCTCCAGTCAGCAGCTCAATCATCTTGTAGGTGAGTTCTAGGATCTTCTGGTCATTGATGTCCTCATGTATCGGGGGGTGAGGTGGAGGCCCCGTGATTGGGCTCAGGGGTCTTCCCCATCCCTCAGACACAGGGGCCTGACAGCGCTCACTAGAGGTCTTCTTCACTACTGTGTAATCCTGGTTATGGAGAGACACAGTAATAAATCTCACTCCAGACATTTCCAGAGTCCTCACCTCTCCAGTTCTGTCCATCTGTTATTCCCATAGATAAGAATGATGTAATGTGACGTCATCAGAATCTCTCACCTCTCCAGTAAGCCGGAAGAGGATCTCTAGGGTGAGGTGTAATATCCTCTCCGCCATCTTGTCCCTGTCCATATCCTTCCTTCACGGGGCAATCAGGAGAGTTCTCTTCTATAGAGCGATTGTTCTCCCCCAACAGCTAATGTGTATGGAGCCTGAGCCCAGTAATGGGGAATCTCCACACACCTCCACCTGCAGAGCCGCACACTAGATATATAATACCCTGCACCTACCTACACCTGCAGAGCCGCACACTAGATATATAATACCCTGCACCTACCTCCTCCTGCAGAGCCGCACACTAGATATATAATACCCTGCACCTACCTCCACCTGCAGAGCCGCACACTAGATATATAATACCCTGCACCTACCTCCACCTGCAGAGCCGCACACTAGATATATAATACCCTGCACCTACCTCCACCTGCAGAGCCGCACACTAGATATATAATACCCTGCACCTACCTCCACCTGCAGAGCCGCACACTAGATATACAGTTAGGTCCAGAAATATTTGGACAGTGACACAAGTTTTGTTATTTTAGCTGTTTACAAAAACATGTTCAGAAATACAATTATATATATAATATGGGCTGAAAGTGCACACTCTCAGCTGCAATATGAGAGTTTTCACATCCAAATCGGAGAAAGGGTTTAGGAATGATAGCTCTGTAATGCATAGCCTCCTCTTTTTCAAGGGACCAAAAGTAATTGGACAAGGGACTCTAAGGGCTGCAATTAACTCTGAAGGCGTCTCCCTCGTTAACCTGTAATCAATGAAGTAGTTAAAAGGTCTGGGGTTGATTACAGGTGTGTGGTTTTGCATTTGGAAGCTGTTGCTGTGACCAGACAACATGCGGTCTAAGGAACTCTCAATTGAGGTGAAGCAGAACATCCTGAGGCTGAAAAAAAAGAAAAAATCCATCACAGAGATAGCAGACATGCTTGGAGTAGCAAAATCAACAGTCGGGTACATTCTGAGAAAAAAAGAATTGACTGGTGAGCTTGGGAACTCAAAAAGGCCTGGGCGTCCACGGATGACAACAGTGGTGGATGATCACCGCATACTTTCTTTGGTGAAGAAGAACCCGTTCACAACATCAACTGAAGTCCAGAACACTCTCAGTGAAGTAGGTGTATCTGTCTCTAAGTCAACAGTAAAGAGAAGACTCCATGAAAGTAAATATAAAGGGTTCACATCTAGATGCAAACCATTCATCAATTCCAAAAATAGACAGGCCAGAGTTACATTTGATGAAAAACACCTCATGAAGCCAGCTCAGTTCTGGAAAAGTATTCTATGGACAGATGAGACAAAGATCAACCTGTACCAGAATGATGGGAAGAAAAAAAGTTTGGAGAAGAAAGGGAACGGCACATGATCCAAGGCACACCACATCCTCTGTAAAACATGGTGGAGGCAACGTGATGGCATGGGCATGCATGGCTTTCAATGGCACTGGGTCACTTGTGTTTATTGATGACATAACAGCAGACAAGAGTAGCCGGATGAATTCTGAAGTGTACAGGGATATACTTTCAGCCCAGATTCAGCCAAATGCCGCAAAGTTGATCGGATGGCGCTTCATAGTACAGATGGACAATGACCCCAAGCATACAGCCAAAGCTACCCAGGAGTTCATGAGTGCAAAAAAGTGGAACATTCTGCAATGGCCAAGTCAATCACCAGATCTTAACCCAATTGAGCATGCATTTCACTTGCTCAAATCCAGACTTAAGATGAAAAGACCCACAAACAAGCAAGACCTGAAGGCTGCGGCTGTAAAGGCCTGGCAAAGCATTAAGAAGGACGAAACCCAGCGTTTGGTGATGTCCATGGGTTCCAGACTTAAGGCAGTGATTGCCTCCAAAGGATTCGCAACAAAATATTGAAAATAAAAATATTTTGTTTGGGTTTGGTTCATTTGTCCAATTACTTTTGACCTCCTAAAATGTGGAGTGTTTGTAAAGAAATGTGTACAATTCCTACAATTTCTATCAGATATTTTTGTTCAAACCTTCAAATTAAACGTTACAATCTGCACTTGAATTCTGTTGTAGAGATTTCATTTCAAATCCAATGTGGTGGCATGCAGAGCCCAACTCGCCAAAATTGTGTCACTGTCCAAATAGTTCTGGACCTAACTGTATAATACCCTGCACCTACCTCCACCTGCAGAGCCGCACACTAGATATATAACACCCTGCACCTACCTCCACCTGCAGAGCCGCACACTAGATATATAACACCCTGCACCTACCTCCACCTGCAGAGCCGCACACTAGATATATAACACCCTGCACCTACCTCCACCTGCAGAGCCGCACACTAGATATATAATACCCTGCACCTACCTCCACCTGCAGAGCCGCACACTAGATATATAATACCCTGCACCTACCTCCACCTGCAGAGCCGCACACTAGATATATAATACCCTGCACCTACCTCCACCTGCAGAGCCGCACACTAGATATATAATACCCTGCACCTACCTCCACCTGCAGAGCCGCACACTAGATATATAATACCCTGCACCTACCTCCACCTGCAGAGCCGCACACTAGATATATAATACCCTGCACCTACCTCCACCTGCAGAGCCGCACACTAGATATATACCGTATTTTTCGCTTTATAAGACGCACCGGAATATAAGACGCACCCCAAACTTAGACATAAAAAAGGTAAAAAAAAGAAAAATGGGGTCCGTCTTATACTCCGGTGTTCTCTTACCGGAGGGGGGCAGCAGTGGTGGTGAAGCGGGGTCACAGGAGGCACAGGTTGTGCTGGCAGGCGCGGCAGGTCAGTGGCAGCGGGGTCCGTGGTTGCAGGTGCCGTGGTTGCAGGCGCGGTGGCGTCCGCGGTGGCAGGATCCGTGGGGTCCGTGGTGGCGGCAGCAGCCGTGGCGTGTGAGCCGTGCAGCAGGCCGGTGCAGTGCGTGTCCGCGGTCCCGGTTCAGTGGTGGCAGCGGCGGCGGCAACTGCTCAGTGGTGGCAGCGGCAGGGACTGCTCAGTGGTGGCAGCGGCAGGGACTGCTCAGTGGTGGCGTGTGTCCGCGGTCCCGGTTCAGTGGTGGCAGCGGCGGCGGCGGCTCAGTGGTGGGAGCGGCGGCAACTGCTCAGTGGTGGCAGCGGCAGGGACTGCTCAGTGGTGGCGTGTGTCCGCGGTCCCGGTTCAGTGGTGGCAGCGGCGGCTCAGTAGTGGGAGCGGCGGCGACGGCTCAGTGGTGGAGTGTGTCCGCGGTCCCGATTCAAGTAATGGCGCCCGGAGCGACGCATGCGCAGATGGAGCTCTCATCCAAGGGCTCCATCTGCGCACAGCGCTGACTCCCGGAGCAGCGCGTGCGCAGATGGAGCTCTCATCCAAGAGCTCCACCGGCGCCATCATTTGAAAGTGGGACCGCGGACAACTGGTAAGCTGCACAGCCGCCCGCCCCGCATGCACAGAGTGGCAGCCAGCAGGCTGCCCGCCCACCCCGCGTACAAGCCGCCGGGTACCTGTGCTTGCGTGCGGTGGCAGCCGGGTACCCATGGCTGTGTGCGGGCGGCAGATGGGTGACTGTGTGAGGGCGGCAGCCGAGTACCTGCACGGGCACCCGACTGCCGCTCGCACACAGCACCCGGCTGCCGCCCGCACACAGCCATGGGTACCCGTCTGCCACCGCATGCAAGCACAGGTACCTGGCTGCCGACCCCACACAGCACCCGCTGCCGCCCGTACACAGCCACGGGTACCCGGCTGCCGCTGCATGCAAGTACAGGTACCCGGGCGCTTGCATGCAGCCACAGGCACCCGCCCGATCGCCTCAGACAGGACCCCCCCCCCCCCGCTACCGCTTTATAAGACGCACCCCCCATTTTCCTCCCAAAATTTGGGGAGGAAAAGTGCGTCTTATAAAGCGAAAAATACGGTAATACCCTGCACCTACCTCCACCTGCAGAGCCGCACGCTAGATATATAATACCCTGCACCTACCTCCACCTGCAGAGCCGCACGCTAGATATATAATACCCTGCACCTACCTCCACCTGCAGAGCCGCACGCTAGATATATAATACCCTGCACCTACCTCCACCTGCAGAGCCGCACGCTAGATATATAATAACCTGCACCTACCTCCACCTGCAGAGCCGCACGCTAGATATATAATACCCTGCACCTACCTCCACCTGCAGAGCCGCACGCTAGATATATAATACCCTGCACCTACCTCCACCTGCAGAGCCGCACGCTAGATATATAATACCCTGCACCTACCTCCACCTGCAGAGCCGCACGCTAGATATATAATACCCTGCACCTACCTCCACCTGCAGAGCCGCACGCTAGATATATAATAACCTGCACCTACCTCCACCTGCAGAGCCGCACGCTAGATATATAATACCCTGCACCTACCTCCACCTGCAGAGCCGCACGCTAGATATATAATAACCTGCACCTACCTCCTCCTGCAGAGCCGCACGCTAGATATATAATACCCTGCACCTACCTCCTCCTGCAGAGCCGCACGCTAGATATATAATACCCTGCACCTACCTCCACCTGCAGAGCCGCACGCTAGATATATAATACCCTGCACCTACCTCCACCTGCAGAGCCGCACGCTAGATATATAATACCCTGCACCTACCTCCACCTGCAGAGCCGCACGCTAGATATATAATACCCTGCACCTACCTCCTCCTGCAGAGCCGCACGCTAGATATATAATACCCTGCACCTACCTCCTCCTGCAGAGCCGCACGCTAGATATATAATACCCTGCACCTACCTCCACCTGCAGAGCCGCACGCTAGATATATAATACCCTGCACCTACCTCCACCTGCAGAGCCGCACACTAGATATATAATACCCTGCACCTACCTCCACCTGCAGAGCCGCACACTAGATATATAACACCCTGCACCTACCTCCACCTGCAGAGCCGCACACTAGATATATAACACCCTGCACCTACCTCCACCTGCAGAGCCGCACACTAGATATATAACACCCTGCACCTACCTCCACCTGCAGAGCCGCACACTAGATATATAACACCCTGCACCTACCTCCACCTGCAGAGCCGCACACTAGATATATAACACCCTGCACCTACCTCCACCTGCAGAGCCGCACACTAGATATATAATACCCTGCACCTACCTCCACCTGCAGAGCCGCACACTAGATATATAATACCCTGCACCTACCTCCACCTGCAGAGCCGCACACTAGATATATAATACCCTGCACCTACCTCCACCTGCAGAGCCGCACACTAGATATATAATACCCTGCACCTACCTCCACCTGCAGAGCCGCACACTAGATATATAATACCCTGCACCTACCTCCACCTGCAGAGCCGCACACTAGATATATAATACCCTGCACCTACCTCCACCTGCAGAGCCGCACACTAGATATATAATACCCTGCACCTACCTCCACCTGCAGAGCCGCACACTAGATATATAATAACCTGCACCTACCTCCACCTGCAGAGCCGCACACTAGATATATAATAACCTGCACCTACCTCCTCCTGCAGAGCCGCACACTAGATATATAATACCCTGCACCTACCTCCACCTGCAGAGCCGCACACTAGATATATAATACCCTGCACCTACCTCCACCTGCAGAGCCGCACACTAGATATATAATACCCTGCACCTACCTCCTCCTGCAGAGCCGCACACTAGATATATAATACCCTGCACCTACCTCCACCTGCAGAGCCGCACACTAGATATATAATACCCTGCACCTACCTCCACCTGCAGAGCCGCACACTAGATATATAATACCCTGCACCTACCTCCACCTGCAGAGCCGCACACTAGATATATAATACCCTGCACCTACCTCCACCTGCAGAGCCGCACACTAGATATATAATACCCTGCACCTACCTCCTCCTGCAGAGCCGCACACTAGATATATAATACCCTGCACCTACCTCCTCCTGCAGAGCCGCACACTAGATATATAATACCCTGCACCTACCTCCACCTGCAGAGCCGCACACTAGATATATAATACCCTGAACCTACCTCCACCTGCAGAGCCGCACACTAGATATATAATACCCTGCACCTACCTCCACCTGCAGAGCCGCACACTAGATATATAATACCCTGCACCTACCTCCACCTGCAGAGCCGCACACTAGATATAAAATACCCTGCACCTACCTCCACCTGCAGAGCCGCACACTAGATATAAAATACCCTGCACCTACCTCCACCTGCAGAGCCGCACACTAGATATATAATACCCTGCACCTACCTCCACCTGCAGAGCCGCACACTAGATATATAATACCCTGCACCTACCTCCACCTGCAGAGCCGCACACTAGATATATAATACCCTGCACCTACCTCCACCTGCAGAGCCGCACACTAGATATATAATACCCTGCACCTACCTCCACCTGCAGAGCCGCACACTAGATATATAATACCCTGCACCTACCTCCACCTGCAGAGCCGCACACTAGATATATGGCTGCTCTGTGCTTCCAGGACCTGTGATGATGTCACATGGAGGGGAGGAGTCAGGGGTCACATGGTCAGCTCCTCAGTGTCTGGTAGAGGCTAGTGATGGGTAATATGCGTTTTTTTGGTGAGCCGGGGCTTTTGGCTCCGAAAACGTCTCTTCATTTCCTATTACCTTTGGCTTTAAATTTGAAGCCAAATTCTGGTATGTTGTAACCCATGATTGTACCTTTTAGTAAAAATCTACATGTGCCAATTTATGACATAAAACAGAATAGTTTCCAGAATAACTGGATTTTATATTATTTGCTGTAAAAACTTTAACAAACACAAAATGAACATGCAAAATAGCAACAAGATCCTAATCCTCAGCGCCACATTGTAGAGCCCCATTCACACTTGGCGAGTTCGCTGTGGGCTGTGTCTGCTGTAAACAGTCTGCAGCAAATCTGCAGTGTCAGATGTGGCCTCTGCACCAGGCGGATTTAGAGAAGGAATCTGCTGCGGAATTCCCCCGTCCATTGACTGCAATGAATGTGGCATATCGGATACTCTGCACATAGTGACGCTGCTGAAGCCAGTTTCACACCTCATGGCACATTCTGAATTTTTCCATGAAGTGAGAGTGTGTTTTGGATAAAGCCATTGCCGCTGTCGGCTTCTGTAAATGCCATGGAATTTCCACGCTGATGATCTGCAGAAACTCCGCTGCAAATCCACAAAGTGTGAAGGCGCCGAAAAGTGTCTCTAGGGCCCATTGTATAGATAAAATAAGTGCCATAGCTTGGATGGACGGATTCAGTTTATTTCCTCTGTTATTATCTGTTTTGGAAAAGACTGTTTTTTTGGTGTCCCATCAAGGACCAATGTCTTCTGCCAACACTAATATAATGGCAGTAAAGGGGTTGGGCAAGTGCCATTAATTGAAGAGAACTTTTTAAAATAGGTATATTCTCCATATACTTATTTTAAAAATTCTGCTTCAATGCTGCTGGTATTCCATAAAAACCTATGGAACTGTTTACATGGGTTTCCATGGAAGTTGTCCTGTGCCGGAGCCCTATTCAGCAAAAGACACACAGGATGCGACCATGTTGTCGGCCAGCGCTCGCTGACTGACCGCATGGACCATGCAGCACCCGTTGTGGGCCGGGCGGTGACAGCACGGAGCTGTGCGATCGGTCCCCGGAGGCCAATCACGGAGTTCTGTGTGCATGTCATGCGTGCGCACAGAACTGCCTGTCGCATCTCCGGCCCCGCCCCCTGAGGCAGGGGCATAAGAGAAAATGCAGCGCTGGATCATTTGTTCTCTTCCATTCAAGTGAATGGGAGAGAACAAGGGACGCACATTTCCATCCGCTGTTTCTCCCTCGCTCAGCGAGGATTTACAAGCTGGCGGTAAATAACTAGAATCAGGCGAAATCCAGATGTCAGTGCTCCTTTAATAAAGTGCCTGACTGCTGCTTGTTACAGATTGGAGGGGGCGGAGCTGTGAGTCAGTGCTATGTGCGGCAGCAGGAGGAGCATTCTCAGTCTCCTGGATAAGATCACAGTGACTACTGCCGGGAGGGAGGGGCCGGGGGCGGGGCAAGAGGGGAGAGGCGGGGCAAGAGGGGAGGGGCGGGGCAAGAGGGGACTGACTGTGGAACGGAACTGGCAAAGAGCCGTTTAAATTTCAATTGGCCCCTGCCAGGAGCCGACTCATATGATTCACTATGAAGAGCCGGCTGTTCAGGAACTACCCATCACTAGTGGACAGACATGGAGCAGATATCCTGGAAATCCAGGGATGAGCAGTGAGGTCTGAGGGGGCAGTAGCCACAGCTGTTTCTAGATTGTTCCAGAACTATTTACCCCGGCCACAGTAAGCGAGGGTCCCTGAGCTTGTGAGGGGCAGTAAAGGCTGAGGGGGCCGGTAAGTGAATAGTATAAGCACAATATTATAGTGTGACACAAGAGCAGAGTTTGGAGTTTTCCTTACAAGTTTCCCATTGTTTTTTGCTTTTATCTGTCCTGTTCATCCCCATTAATAGCGGCTCCATGGACAATGCTACCAGGTGTGTGTCTTGTCAGATGTATGCCTGCCTTGAGCAGCCGTTGGAGGGTGAATATGTCTGCACTCGATGTCAGCGTGTTACATATTTGGAAGCCCAGGTAACTGATCTAAATATGCAGCTCACAACACTCAGGGGCATTGCAAACCTGGAGAGGAGTATAGAGCTCACTGAGCGGCTCTGGCTGGGGCCAGTGCTATGGAGGAGGGTGGAGGAGGGGAAGGTCAGGACCCAGAGGTAGGTAGCTGGGTAACAGAAGAGGAGGTAGGGGGAAAAGTGTCAGGGAGCCCAGTCCTGATCTGGCACAACTTAGTAAATATGCCAGTGTGGCTGATATTAGGAATGAAGGGACATGACTAGGCTCACTACAGCAGGCCATTGCTCCTAGCAACCAGGAAAATGGCTGCTGTAGGAAGGAGGGAAATAGGAGAGCAGCAAAGGCTAGACAGATGTTGGTGGTAGGGGACTCTATAATTAGGCGGACAGACAGGGTCATCTGTCACTGAGACCGTGAATGCCGAAGAGTGAATTGTCTGCCGGGTGCTCGGGTTCGTCATATTGCGGATCGGGTAGACAGATTGCTGGGTGGGGCTGGGGAAAACTCAGCGGTCATAGTGCATATTGGTACTAATGACAAAGTTAGAGACAGGTGGAAGGTCCTTAATGATTACAGGTAACCAGGAGAGAAGCTGAAGTACAGGACCTGGAAGGTGGTGTTTTCAGAAATACTAACGGTGCCACGAGCATCACTAGAAAGACAACGAGAGCTTAGGGAGATAGATACATGGCTTAGAAATTGGTGCAGGAAGGAAGGGTTTGGGTTCACGGAGAACTGGCCCGACTTCTCAGTCAGCTACAGGTTCTACAGTAGGGACGGGCTGCACCTCAATGGGGAGGGTGCAGAAGTGCTGGGGGAGAAAATGGTCAGACGGATGGAGGAGCTTTTAAACTAGGATCTGGGGGAGAGAGGGTAGTGGAGCAAATAAGGGGATAGATAGAGCAGATAGAGACAGTGAGACAGTAGGGGTCAATGAAGGATTGGGGGGTCTGGGACATGCAAGGAAAGTAGGGAGGCTAGGGATAAGGAATGTGTTAATAGTATTAAATGTCTACTGGCAAATGCAAGAAGTCTTGCAAACAAAATGAATGAATTGGAGACTCTTATGTCATCCATGGATTATGATGTGGTGGGCATTGTTAAAGAATGAAGCCGGCGTCACACGGTACGATCTATCGTTTGATCGCACGAGCGATCGTACCCGCCCCTGTCGTTTGTGCGTCATGGGCAATTAGTTGCCCGTGGTGCACAAAATCGTTAACCCCCTGTCACACGCACTTACCTCCCAGACGACGTCGCTGTGGGCGGCGAACATCCTCTTCCTGAAGGGGGAGGGACGTTCGGCGTCACAGCGACGTCACACAGCAGCCGGCCAATAGAAGTGGAGGGGCAGAGATGAGCGGGACGTAACATCCCGCCCACCTCCTTCCTTCCACATTGCCGGCGGGACGCAGGTAAGCTGTGTTCGTCGTTCCCGGGGTGTCACACGGAGCGACATGTGCTGCCTCGGGAACGATGAACAACCGGAGCACAGAAGGAGGACCGACATTTTGAAAATGAGTGACGTGTCAACGAGCAACGATAAGGTGAGTATTTTTGCTCGTTCACAGTCGCTCGTAGCTGTCACACGCTACGATATATCAAACGATGCTGGATATGCGTCAAAAACTCCGTTACCCCACCGACATATCGCCCGATATATCGTACCGTGTGACGCCAGCTTGAATCTGGTTTACAAGATCAGATTATGATTATTATTATTAATATTATTTGCTACACCTAACATAGAATAACATCTAGACAGATGTGAAGGCCATAGTCAGTGTAATGTACCTTTATATATAAAATGATATATTAGGTACTGGTACATTTTACAATGTACCAGTCCTTATCTCTAAGAGTGTCCCCTGATACACATGGCTCTGCATGTTCCATTTGAATCAGGTGGTCTTTATTTTACATGATATTCCAAATTAACCAATGAGTATAAATGATAAACAAGAGTGTAACCAATTATTATGTAATAGTGTTGAGATTGACCAATGAATGTTGGGGTGCATTGACTTATATGTTAGAGCTTTTCAATAAATGACCCCCTGGGCACTTGCTCAGATGGGGAACCACATGACTGTCATCTGTTATTGCTGACTTCTTCCCGCTGGCGAAGCATTCATTTTGCACGTGGCTTGGCTGATTGCCATAACAGTTTTTGGTGGTGAATTGTGGCCTCACAATATCGCCCCCCCCCTCCCCACGGGAACAGGACTAGATGTAGGGCAAACCATGATAAGTAACCCTTTGTGTTACTGACTGCCTCCTGTGCCATCCTTGTGGTTTGGGGTGTGCCGTGCAGGCATCCTGCTGCCTAGTACCCAATGAGTGTTGCTTTATATGTGCTATTGTCTGTAGGCGTATGAGTCTGTGAGTGTCTGTAATAAGTGTGGCGCCCCTGAGTTGTCAGGTGCCACAGGGTATTGCATCCAGTAACAGGTGCAGCACTAACCTCGGATTCCTGGAAGACCAATGCTGGTAAAAACCAAACAACAGCAACCAAACATACAAAACCATGCCCTTGTCCCCAGACTGGGTAACAAGCTAGAGGCGGACCTGATGGATAGCCACCTGTAGCTGGGGCTCGTCCAAACCCGCTAGTCAGAAACCAGGGAAAGGGGAGGGGCTAGAGTGTGCAGTAGGCAGTTGACAGTAGGTCTGAGGATAACATGTGTGACGCCCTGGCACAGCCAGGTTGTCACATAAAGAGTTAATCCTCCTTGGTAATATGATCTCACACCGGTGCAGCCAGACAAGCACAGCCCCCAGTGTAAGGGAAAAGCAGAGGGGAGGGGCTGGAGCAGAGAGTGTGTGGAGGCAGACAGGACAGAGGTCTGGAGTTAGCTCCCAGGCTGGGAGTGAAGTGTTCTCCAAAAGGGCCGGGGCAGGCCGTAGTGAGGAAGGGGCCAGAACAGGTAGCCGGAGCCGGGCGGTGGCCCCTCGGTACCTGGGTACCCGGATCACTACAGGGGAGTAGAGTCCCCGTTTCCGGATGAGGAGAAAGAGGAAGAGAGAGGAGAAAAAGGCACTTTGCTGCAGGGAAGGAAACAACAAGGGCTGCTGCACCGTGTGTGGGACACTAACACCCCCGTACCGGAGGCCGCGGACACCGGCAATTCTTAGTTCACCAGTGACTCCGTGTGACTTTCTTGTGAGTACACCCGTGCCCTCGGGCACCGCACTGCAGCACTGCGCCCTGCTTACCCCATCACCGGGCCCCGGGACAACCAACCCCCCTACCCACGGAGGGGACATAACAACTACGCTGCTCCCTGTCATCGCTCCCAGGATCCCCTTCCAGAGCAGCGGTGGTGTTCCACCATCACCACAACCGTGGGTGGCGTCACGGACAATCTCCCTTAACAAAACCCCTTTTACTGTGGAGCCTGGGATCACAGACCGGGTCACGCCATCGTGATACCCACAGAAGTGACTCTGTGGCACGGATCTGAGTACCCCTGGTCCCCGGGCGAAACATTTGGCGTCACGAACAGGATCGAACCCATCCAGTTACCTGGAGGAAGTGCGCCTTATTCTGGACTGTCAGCGGTGATCCGCTGCAAAAAAATCTTGAAATCCGCCATTTTAGCCGCCATTTTAGGCGCCAAAAACAACAACTTGGCGCCTTCTTCTCCGAGCGGTGGGCGCGAAAAAGAGGCTCCGCCCCCTGAGAGCGCGGGCGGAAGTGAAGCTCCGGAGGACCGGAAGCGAAAAGAGAAACTTTAAAAGCTGCTGGAAGGACTGCTCCCGAGTACCAAGGGGGAGCAGAAAGAAGGAACCGCAGCTTATGTGACAAGGACTGTACAGGCAGGGACGCCAGGACTCTGCCAACATTTGGTTCCTGGAGAGGCCGCCGCAGCGATACACCGACCCGTTACCCCTGTTACCGGTAGCGGAGCCCGCAGCGCCTGTTGGGGAGGACCCAGACCTGGGGTCCCCAGGCCTCACCTTTGTCACCACCATGCCACCAGCCCCGGCAGTCCGCCCGGCCGCGACGGAGATGACGACGGCTCCGGCAGTCCGCCCGGCCGCAACGGCAGCGAAGTACCGGTCCCGTTGACCAATTTGGGGCTGTTCCTGGACTGGGGTCAAGGGGTGCTGCCTGGGTTTTAGGGGCAGCACCAAGGCTAGGTTGTTTGGGTGGGTGACAAAAGGACTCGTTACATTGCTATTATTGAAAATGCATGTGTGAAAATGTTTAAAATGTTTTATTCTTTTCCAGTTTAATAAAATGTCGGTGCCTAGCCGGCCCGAGGACGGGCCGTGTTTTACCAAGGGGGTGTGTGACGCCCTGGCACAGCCAGGTTGTCACATAAAGAGTTAATCCTCCTTGGTAATATGATCTCACACCGGTGCAGCCAGACAAGCACAGCCCCCAGTGTAAGGGAAAAGCAGAGGGGAGGGGCTGGAGCAGAGAGTGTGTGGAGGCAGACAGGACAGAGGTCTGGAGTTAGCTCCCAGGCTGGGAGTGAAGTGTTCTCCAAAAGGGCCGGGGCAGGCCGTAGTGAGGAAGGGGCCAGAACAGGTAGCCGGAGCCGGGCGGTGGCCCCTCGGTACCTGGGTACCCGGATCACTACAGGGGAGTAGAGTCCCCGTTCCCGGCTGAGGAGAAAGAGGAAGAGAGAGGAGAAAAAGGCACTTTGCTGCAGGGAAGGAAACAACAAGGGCTGCTGCACCGTGTGTGGGACACTAACACCCCCGTACCGGAGGCCGCGGACACCGGCAATTCTTAGTTCACCAGTGACTCCGTGTGACTTTCTTGTGAGTACACCCGTGCCCTCGGGCACCGCACTGCAGCACTGCGCCCTGCTCCCTGCTTACCCCATCACCGGGCCCCGGGACAACCAACCCCCCTACCCACGGAGGGGACATAACAACTACGCTGCTCCCTGTCATCGCTCCCGGGATCCCCTTCCAGAGCAGCGGTGGTGTTCCACCATCACCACAACCGTGGGTGGCGTCACGGACAATCTCCCTTAACAAAACCCCTTTTACTGTGGAGCCTGGGATCACAGACCAGGTCACGCCATCGTGATACCCACAGAAGTGACTCTGTGGCCCGGATCTGAGTACCCCTGGTCCCCGGGCGAAACATATGCAGACAGACAGCAAATGTGGAGTGACTGATTGGGCAAAAAGGAGTACGGTCGCTGGGAGAGTACGGGGAGTACTTACAGGACCAGGCACCGGTGGGGTGCAGAGCCCTAGTTCAGAAAGACGCTTCAAGCTCATCTAATAAATCTGCCCGGTGAGGGAATCATCATGGTTCCTCACCAACGTTAGTATCCGGAGCACAGCAGCAAACAGGGAACCAAGGGAGCTGAGGCGGAGGCCCAACTCATGAGTGGTTAAATCTGCCTGCTATACAGGCCAAGACTGAGAGACCAGGAGGGGAGCCCCAGAACGCTTCAGGCTACAGGGACCCACCAACTACAGACGGGTGCAAGGAAGTACAGCTCACCAGGTCACAAAACCGGCACTGGGACAAAAGGAATCCTGAGGCCCAGTTTGGTGCCGACCAGCACCAGTCGGGCTGTAGCTCACAAAACCCGTGAGTAAAAGACAAGTTAAACCACAGCTCTTGTGTGGCCTGAGTTCTTCTCTTACCTGTTTCACCTGTTGCCCTCATACTACACTCCCATCATTGTCCCCTGGGGCTCAGCCCTACTTGCAGAGGGCCATTACATCTAAGCTGCTAAATACCACCAGCCCCAGCAATGAGAGACTGCAGCGGCGACTTTCCTCACCTAGCCGCATACTGCAAGTGGCATCACAAAAAAAAACCATTCTTTTATCTTCATTTTAAACCCCTTTTTAATCAACCCCCAGGGTCACGGAACCAGGCATTGGCCAGACTCGTGACATATCCCTGTAATACTGGGCCTGGGACCAAGTACCCCATAGCCCTGGGGTGGGTCCTAAGCTTCTTACGAGGGAGGCTGAGAATAGTGGCCCAGTATAGAGGGGTCCAACCGTGAGGAAGTTAGGGCCCCTGCGATTCTGCGAGCTGACCCATGTGAGGCGCCTCCGGCCAGGGACTGTTACATGTTTGTTTTTGTCTATACCTAGGGACACCCGCCGAGATTGATGAGTATAGCAGTTGAAACTGAGGGTCTGAAACTCTAACATTCATGTGCAAAGACCTACCCGGACCCTGGCACGTGTTTGAAGGATTTGATAGACCAGGTCTGTCGCTCTTTGAGCTTGATAGACATACTCGGAGGAGACTGAGGTGAGTATAAGATCTAGATACGCATCACTATAGGCAGGGAATGGTCGTACACCATTTGAGGCTTCCGTTCAGAAGGGACGGAGCTGCTGGGTACGAGCCAGGGACTTTGTGGTCTCTGTGTGTGGTAACCTTATAACTTTGTGTGATTGTAAAAACATTGCAACAAGTGTACTTGAAGACTGATTGCAATGTCCGTAACTGACTTTTTGACTGACTGGCAGTTTTGCTGACAGGTTGTGATTTCTTGTATGTGTGTATGTGGATGACCTGCCATTTGTGATGAGCACTGTCGGTTTGGTGAGAACACCGGTATGTTGTGTGACTTTGTAAGGAACGCTCTCACATCCTGGCTACTGACACTGACTGGCCCAGCCTCATGTCTGACAGTGGCCAAATTTGTGACTTTGAAAGCAGTGAACGCTGCAGATTTTTACAGCAAGACACTGTCTCATCTCCGTGCAAGCAGACGCTGGACGTCCTGCAACTAAGCTTTCTCATCTTGCAATGTCCTGCTCTTGCTCACATTCTCAGAGAATCTGACATATTATGCATTTATAGCGCATTGCGTGGACTTCATTGTGCCTGTACTACACGACCCTGATCACCTCTCACTAACACGGCAATTAATCCGCAGAAACTATATCACGCACCCTGATAATACACTGCTTGTTATAGTTTTCTCTTTAGTTCTTTTTGCTGCTCTTTTGGTGTTACGCATGGAATATCGTACATACCTCTTGTGTGACCGCTGTTTATAATCACTATCTTTACTCTGCTGTAAGTGCGAGTCCTTTTTTTGCCATTTTTGCAAAAAGTGTACCGTCCCTTTAAGACATTGAACTTTAAATTTATGGGCTAAAAATTGTGATACAGGTCTATTGGGACACCCTGATAACATTCCCAGGGTATGATTAGCAGCTCATAGGGTTTTGGTTGTTCTGGTCCTCTCATTAGCTCCCTTTTGCTGCCATCTTTGATTAATTCAGTACCTAACATCCCTCCTGATGGGGCACTGGTTATAGTCATTATCTGCCCTACAATATTTACCTGCTTTCTGTGCCATAGAAAAAAACGTTAAGTGATTTAAGGGTTTTCCAGTGTAGCGTGCTGTACAGACGCTCATGTGGAAAACCAAGGGGGGAGAAGGGCCCCATATTATTATATCACCTACTCTGTGATACTGGGATCCCAATTCTAGATATTAAGTTACTGCAGTAAAGTAGAGTGGCTGCTGGTGTGCCACAGACGTGAGGTACCGGCAGTGCAGTCACTCTTGAGTGGCTGCTGGTGTGCCACAAAAGCGTGGTACCGGCAGTGCAATCACTCAAGTGGCAACTCGTGGGCCCCAGACGTGGGGTATCACGTAGTAGCCACTATTTACCTTGCGCAGTGTCGAGTGGTGTGGTGCAAGGTAAGGTCCTACCCTTGAAAGCAACATGGATGCAAAGACATAGTTCTCTGTAATTGTTATCATTGTCGTGTGGTTGTTGTCATTCCGAGTTGTTGCAAGGATAAGAACTACACAGAGTAGATCCTCATCCAGTAAGGATGAGGATGTGGAGATATGGACTCCTGCAATTGATGTTGTACAACACATAAAAGGCGCAGAAGCTATCAAAGGCTGTAGACCAAATTGGGAAAAGGTGAATGCAGGTATGAATGGAACACTGGATGAACAAATGTGGCGCCCCTGACCTGGTCAGGCACCACTGAGTACTGCACCCAAGTCGGGTCAGTACAATACAGGTAATCCTGATGGCTGATAAGGGTGTGGACACACGGAACACTAGTAACTAGGAACACACACACAGCTAGAGGGGACCCCTGAGCAGACTCAGGGAGGGGGCGGGGCCCTCGCCTCCCAGCTAGTGGTGGGTGGCGTCACTGGGAACAAGGGAGTTGTGCAGAGGCAGCCAAAGGAGAAGGAAGTGGAGGAGTCGCGTCTGGAGGGCAGAGCAGTGAGCAGGGCCCTTACAGACACTGCACCGTTCGTGGCTGCTGGCGGGGGAGAAAGGGCTACTTGGTAGTGCCGCCCGAAAACTACCTGAGGCCGGAGTGCAGAGAGGTGGCCGAGTACGGGGACTGCCAGTAGATCCTGCCCGCACGGGGTTACAGGTCCCCAGAGCAGGGGCCCATTCAGTTGGCCTGCTAAACCTGCAGGTGGGGGGCACTCCATGCCCTTCACCAAACCAACACAGAGTCCGGAGCCACGTAGCAACGAGAGGGCCCATAAGTGGAAGAAGGCAGCAGCCAGAAACACTTGGTCCAGGCTACAGACAAAGGGCCAAAAAGGGGAGAACTGGCAGAAGCAGCTTCCCTGGGTGAGCCCCACACGACTTCAGGTCGCGGCCACCTCAAACAAAGAGGGCTAGGAAGGCGAGCTAGCAGCCACCCCGATGTCAGCCAAAGGGATACGCGGTTCCCCTCCTGGTTCATCACAGCATCGCCCCAGATACCTCACTCTTCTAACAACAAATAGTGAGTAAAACCCTGAAAGACATTATTGCTGTGTGTGTGGATTACTCTGCGACTTGCTGCACTATACACCTACACCGGGCCCTGGGGCCAGCCTCACTCTCGGGAGGCCACCACATCTGACTGCACCTACCATCAGCCCCAGGTGTCCCTTAAACTGCAGTGGCGGTCGTCCTGACCGCAATACCGAGAGTGGCGTCATGAATTTCCCATTGAAGTTAACCCACCTGTTATCCAGCACTGTGGCGTCCCCGAACAGGATCAGCGCTCCTGGGGCGTCACACAAACATGGCAGGATTTCCTGACTAACTGTAAAGGATGGCTAGAGGACCATAATAAGTTTGACCAGGCCATAATGTGGTATGAAGTAGTCCAAGAAATGACTAGGACTGAACATAAGCAGAGGCGTATCTAGGGGGGGGGAATGGTGGGGTATCTGCCCCGGGGGCGCAACAGTCAGTGGGGTACTGTCGGGCTGCCTGATGCGGCTGTGTGAAAGTCTGCCCGGGGGCTGCGTTTGCGGCCCCGTAGTGGGAGACGGCCATTCTCTAAGCGCAGCTGTCACACTGACAACCACACTCGTAGAAAGTGCAGCGCGCGGCTCCCAGTACTCAATTGTCCTTGTATCTGTCAGATGCGAGGACAATTGAAGCGGTGATCGCTAGTGCTGACTTACGGGTCAGAGCGACGGCTGTTATGTGATCAGGTCACCTTATCACATTGCTGACCCGGAAGTCAGGGCCGCAGCGCGGAGGTGAAAGAGAACGCTGATAAGTGTTCCAGTGGAGCTGTGAAGACAAGAAAGAGGGTTGGGGGGGAACTATCTGTGGACAGAATATGGTGGGAAGAGAGGATGGGGAGGGGGGAAGAATCTTGGGACACAGTATAAAGTGAGAGAGTATGAGGGGTGATGCATGGGGAGAGGCAGGATGAGGGGTGATACATGGGGAGAAAGAGAATGATGGGTGATGCATGGGGAGAGAGAAGATGAGGGGTGATGCATGGGGAGAAAGATGAGGGGTGATGCATGGGGAGAGAGAAAATGAGGGGTGATATATGAGGAGAGAGAGTGTGAGGGGTGATGTATGGGGAGAGAGAGAGAGGGTGACGGGTGATGTATGGGGAGAGAGAGGATGAGGGGTGATGCATGGGGAGAGAGAGGATGTGGAGCAAACTGGAAAGTTTGGAGGACACAGAATACACAGGGCACGGTATAAAGACTGGGCAGTATAAGGGGACATGGTGTAAAGGACAGTGTGAAGAGTGTGCTCAGTATGGAAAGAAGTGGGCAGTGTGGAGGGCATGTACCATAAGAGGGAGAGTGTGTGGGTCATTTTTTGTGCAGAGAACACAGTGAGGGGCCATTATTTATTCTGGGGCACAGCATAGGGCAGATATTTTTAAGTAAAAGTATTATCATTCTGCTATATTTAGGGGCATCGTGTCGGGATGTGCTGCAGAAGATCGGAGAAGATGGAAATCTGCAGAAACGAGATGTGAATGTGAAAAGTAATCATGGCGCCAGGATAAGATAAAGAATAGAAAGAAACAACTCAGAGACCATCATCTATAACGTACCTGAATGTAAATGTGTATTTGTGATACTGACTATGTCTCATCATTAGGCCTCGGTCCCACTTGCGCATTGCTTCTAAAGCCCGCTTTACACGCTACAAGATATCTTACGATGTGTCAGTGGGGTCACGTCGTAGGTGACGCACATCCGGCATCGTAAAGTATGTTGTAGCGTGTGACAGGGATGTGCAATTGAGATTGAACGAAAAACCGTTCATCACATGCACGTCATTCATTCCTGTCGAATTGAACGTCAAGTTGTTCATCGTACCCGGGGTAGTACACATCGCAGCGTGACACCCCGGGAACGATGAACTGCAGCTTACTTGCGTCCTGCAGCTCCCGGCTGGCAATGCGGAAGGAAGGAGGTGGGCGGTATGTTTACATCCCGCTCATCTCCGCCCTTCCGCTTCTATTGGCCGGCTGCCGTGTGACGTCGCTGTGACGCCGAACGTCCCTCCCACTCCAGGAAGTGGACGTTCGCCGCCCACATCGAGGTCGTATGGAAGGTAAGTATGTGTGACGGGGGTTAATCGTTTGTGCGGCACGTTCAACAAATTGAACGTGCCGCACATACGATGGGGGCGTTGCAAATCGCATACGATATCGTATGCGAAATTGCAACGTGTAAAGCAGGCTTTATGTGAGTGAAATGGGACCCCCACTGATCAGCTGTTCTTGGTGCAGGTGGCCGGAAATGCTTATTTCTGAATCTGCTCCGTGCTCTGATAGTGTCCGCGGCCGGGTACTGCACATCCACCTCATTGATTTTAATAGTAGACTGCTGCCACTATCAGAAGACGGAGCAGATCCAGAACTGAGCACTTCCGGCCATCTGCCATCACCGACACGGCACCTAGAACAGGCAAATGGCTGGGGAGCCAGGTGCCAGACCCCGACCAATCAGTCATTGGTGACCTATCCAAAGGAAAGGCCTTCAATGTTAAAGTAGTTGACTATCTCTTTAATAAAGTCTTGTGCCATGTGACAAGTTAAAGGTCACTATGTTTTATTTATGTTGTTAGGAGCATTAAAAGGGTTGTCCAAGTTTGTAATGAGTCTGCAGTCACTCCATGTGTTACTCTGTGACTGCAGCCTTCTAAGTTCTCATAGTGTGCACACTGACAGTTTCCCAGAGTCATAGAGTCCGCTGCTGCATTAACAGAGAACTGTCAGTTAACAACACGTTCTGCAAATCTCTGGGATTTTCCAACACTTTTGCCACTGGATTGTCCGCCGGCTGTGACACCTCTGTGACATCCCCTTACTATTTTTGTGTGAAATGCCTACAGCTCTGCCTCAACTCCAGAGGATCTGAGGCAAAATCATCACATCTAAACAACAGAGAAAGACAGGCATGAAGAATATATATTTACATATGTACCGCCCCTGTGTCAGCAGCCAGGCTGCTCGGATTCAGATCCGCGGTGGCTCAAGGGTTCTCCGGACCCGGGTGTCGTGCGGCCACTCGAGTAAAAGGGGGTGTATTTACAGGGGATGATGTGGAAAGTTCATGATGCCACCCACGGTGTGTGGTAAGGGGGAATACCACCACTGCTGATGGGAGTATCCGGTGGCGATGGAGTGGGCAGCCAGGTGTTTAACCCCTCCGTGGGTAGGGGGAATGCCCCGGGACTCGGTGAAGGCAACAGGAGGGTGCCGTTGGGGGATAAGGGTCACTTGCGTACTCACTCAGTCTAATAACGCTGACACCGACAACTGTAGTAAACCAAAGTTCTGGACACCGCTGCCGCTGGGAGGGAGCACGCCTGGATCCCATGCTTGTTGGTGTTGCCTGTTAGTCTGTAACCTTTGCCTTGGCACCTTTGTCTTCTAGTTGGTCCCTTTAGTGTAGAACTAATCGGGTCCCGCTCACCAGTATGGCTAACTGGTTGAGCTTGCTCTCAAGGTTCAGGCTTGGGATTTTCTTGACCGTGTAGTGGAAAGTCCAATCCCCCTCGTTGTGCTAGTACCCCGATTTTGGAGTGGGTGGAGAACGGATCTTGAAGGCTCCATCCTCGTCGGGTAAATTGTCAGGACGCCTGAAGCTACTCCCTGACCTAGGGTCCACGTACCCCACCGTGCCCTGGCCCCTGCCCGGAGATGGCACAAGGCCGCCGGCTGTCCTCCTTGACAGTCCGTGCCCCTTGTCACGATCCCCTGCGAGCGGGGTTCCAGCTCCTACCAGGCCCAGACCAACGTCTGTCACCTAGTAGTCTCAAGGAGCCGTGCTCCTAACCTCTCCTCTCGAAAGTCACTCCACAACTGAACTGCTCCTGACACTGCTGATCCCCCCTCAACCAACCCCCCAAGTGGGCGACCCTATTCCACTCAGGCCGTCCACTGGTGTGTCTGGTGGGTGTGGTGCAGAGTGTTCCTAAGATTTTGATTAGCTTGTTCTTGGCAACACCAAAGGTTAGGGATCGGTAACCAAGGAGGTGAATACTGCACAGAAGGGCAGATTGCACAGTACCCGGTGATGTCCTGATAGGCCAGGGCGTCACATTCCCTCTTGGTTAAGCGTAGCTCGTCCCCGAGCTACAGGACATCAGAGGTTTATTTTTTTTTTCAATTGGAAGAAAAAAGGGTAAAACATTTACTTACAAATACATCCCACATTAGGGAGGCTGGTTACTTAAACATTACTAAACTTTATTAAGAGTTCATCTCCCAACGGTGGAACGCTACCAGTTTCAGTAGTAGCGGGGTCTCAACCTGCTCTGTTGCAGCCCCTTCCTGCGACAGTCCAGTCCCAATGTCCCGGATCCCAATAACCCGCCACCCAAACAACCTGACCTCTGGATACCTATCGACGGGTCCAGGACCAGGTTAAGGTCCCAGGTGTTGTGTTAGATGACTCTGGTTGGCACAGGAGGTGCAACTATGTACAATACACAAGTTCGGGTTGGTCACGCCAGTCCTGTGAAAATGGTCCATTTTTACTAATATATATATATATATATATATATATATATATATATATATAAACAAAGTCCATGTACCGGGTGTACACACTGTAAAGAATCTGGTTGCAAATTAGGTAACTTCTGCATTCATTTAAACCCTGATTGACTATGCACTTATTCACTAACCTTTTCTATATGGAAAATAACAAACTGTGAAAAACAATAAACGAAAATACCAATACCTAACAGTTCTATGGCATCGTTAAACCACTGGTATTTTTCAACATTCTTAAACTACCGGGTCCGGTAGCGACGCCTCTTTAAGGCCACGTACTACCAAGCTCTAAGCACGAGACACTGCTCTCTCAAATAATCCAGCACGGTCACATATTTTTTTAAGGCTTTACTGAACTGGTTAAGAAGGATGCTGCAGAGCTGGAGTCGTAGAGCTCACTCTTTCACTGTGAGAGTGATCGCTGAGGGTTGTGGGATCTCACAACCTGGAAGTTCCTTTTGGGGGACATTAGGGACACTTCAAAAAGTTTGGCACTGCATTATATTTAAAAAATTCACTAATCTGCGGCTCTTCACTGTTTTAGTAAATAATAAAAGCAGCCACAGATTTGTTATAAGCACTATTTAAGGGGAAAGTCATCAAACACATTGCACTAGAAACTGGGGGATATTACCCCTGTAAGTGTCAGCAGCAGATCCCCCATAACAGTGCGTCATGACAACATTTTTGCTTCAATTTGTTTTCCCTATTTTTCTCCTTCAAAACCTAGGTATGTCTTATGGTCCGAAAAATATGATGAGTTTGTGATTGATTTGATTTGTGTGTGATTTTTCTGATGTCTAACAAGGTGTGATTTCTGAATAAAACATTTCCCACACTCTGAACATGAAAATGGCTTCTCCCCTGTGTGATTTTTCTGATGTCTAACAAGGTTTGATTTTTGAATAAAACATTTCCCACACTCTGAACATGAAAATGGCTTCTCCCCTGTGTGTTTTTTCTGATGTTCAACAAGTTGTGATTTCTGAATAAAACATTTCCCACACTCTGAACATGAAAATGGCTTCTCCCCTGTGTGTTTTTTCTGATGTTCAACAAGTTGTGATTTCTGAATAAAACATTTCCCACACTCTGAACATGAAAATGGCTTCTCCCCTGTGTGATTTTTCTGATGTCTAACAAGGTTTGATTTTTGAATAAAACATTTCCCACACTCTGAACATGAAAATGGCTTCTCCCCTGTGTGTTTTTTCTGATGTTCAACAAGTTGTGATTTCTGAATAAAACATTTCCCACACTCTGAACATGAAAATGGCTTCTCCCCTGTGTGATTTTTCTGATGTCTAACAAGGTTTGATTTTTGAATAAAACATTTCCCACACTCTGAACATGAAAATGGCTTCTCCCCTGTGTGTTTTTTCTGATGTCTAACAAGGTCTGATTTCTGAATAAAACATTTCCCACACTCTGAACATGAAAATGGCTTCTCCCCTGTGTGTTTTTTCTGATGTTCAACAAGTTGTGATTTCTGAATAAAACATTTCCCACACTCTGAACATGAAAATGGCTTCTCCCCTGTGTGTTTTTTCTGATGTCTAACAAGGTCTGATTTCTGAATAAAACATTTCCCACACTCTGAACATGAAAATGGCTTCTCCCCTGTGTGAGATCTTTGATGCAAAATAAGATCTGATTTCCAAATAAAATATTTCCCACATTCTGAACATGAAAATGGCTTCTCCCCTGTGTGATTTTTCTGATGTCCAACAAGGTGTGATTTCTGAATAAAACATTTCCCACACTCTGAACATGAAAATGGCTTCTCCCCTGTGTGTTTTTTCTGATGTCTAACAAGGTCTGATTTCTGAATAAAACATTTCCCACACTCTGAACATGAAAATGGCTTCTCCCCTGTGTGAGATCTTTGATGCCAAACAAAATCTGATTTCCGAATAAAACATTTCCCACACTCTGAACATGAAAATGGCTTCTCCCCTGTGTGATTTTTCTGATGTCTAACAAGGTGTGATTTCCAAATAAAACATTTCCCACACTCTGAACATGAAAATGGCTTCTCCCCTGTGTGTTTTTTCTGATGTCCAACAAGCTGTGATTTCCGAATAAAACATTTCCCACACTCTGAACATGAAAATGGCTTCTCCCCTGTGTGAATTTTCTGATGTTTAACAAGGTCTGATTTCCAAATAAAACCTTTCCCACATTCTGAACATGAAAATGGCTTCTCCCCTGTGTGAATTTTCTGATGTTTAACAAGGTCTGATTTCCGAATAAAACATTTCTTACACTCTGAACATGAAAATGGTTTCTCCCTTGTAGGAGCCGTTTCATGTTCCACATCCCTTCTGTAACTTTTATTTTGCTTACAATTCTGTGATAATTCGGAATTTTGGACTTGTTTGAAAAGATCAGATGATAAAGCTTTCCAATGAAGGACTGGAGGTACATCTGGGACAGCAGCCTGCTCTTCATATGTATTATGTGTGATAGTTTGATCATCTGTTTTAAATTTTGAAGATATTAGATGTCCATCTGAACTCCTGATACAGTCATCGGCTATAAATAAACACAATGTTATTATTTTTTAATCATATAATTTCGAAAGTAGATTTAGTTTTTTAACCATAACATCAGAAATTAAATTAGGAAAAAAATTATTCTGAATTTGTTTTCCAATTTCAAGATCTAAGAGTTACATCTTCGTTCTCTGGAATGTGCTACAGTAAATAATCTGATTGATTGTTGCAAGGTGACTGTAGGATAATGAGATAATGAGGGACAGGGGGCTCCTATACTTTCCCTCATGCTAGGAGACCTTAGCTATCCCTAACCTCTGGATTACCCCTGAACGTGGAAGGAAGGGGTAGGAGTAGGATGGAAATGCAAATTAAGAAGGTTGAACTAGATGGACCTAGGTCTTTTTTCAACCTTAGTAACTATGTAACTATGTAACTAAGACAGACGGTAAAACCAAATTTCAGACACACCGCAAACTCACAGAAATAAACAGTGAGAGACTAAGGAGAAAAGGAAGAGCAGGAAGGCAGAAATAACAAGGGTTAACACCACAACTGCTCACAGCAATAATGCACAACAACCACTAGTTTGTATCACAACACCTCACTACACTTGTATAGGTAAACTATAGCTGGCGTTAATGGAATAGTCCAGCCAGCATATACAGAAGGGGAGCGAAAGATACTGGCTCCCCTACAGCATGTGATCAAAGACATTAACAAGGAGCCCAGCAAAGAATAACTCTTGCTAGTTTTACTAAGTATGTGGTTCAACACCTGCGTCTCATTGCATTGCTCACAGACATCAGAGAAGTTAGCAGAGTGCCAGAATCTGTAATTTCCACAGATCCTGATACCGCCATGACAGTTGGCGATGTCTGCAACCATCTCGTTGTGACATTGATCCACAACATAGACAATTTCAAAAAGGGTTTTTTTCGAAGAAGACAGATGCCAAATATTTAATGGGTTTGTCCGGGAGTGTAACATTGATTGCCTATCCTTAGGCTTTGTAACCAAAGCAGGTAGCAGGGTTTTGCTGTCTGTGCAGGTAAACATTAGGTCTCCCATTCATCAAGACCGGCGATGTACAATGAAAATTGAGGTCAGGGACTGGTGTAGGATTTCTGGCATATGGAACGCTGCAGTTTGTTATGAATTAGAGAAGCGGTGACATCACACAATTCTGGCCAAGCTCTGTCCAATTTGGCAAAGCTGGTTAAAATTGGCGTGAAACCTCCAAAAGTTGCACAATTTATTTTTTGTACATTCATTTATTATTGACGGTAGAATGGCTATGACGTATCAATGTTTGGAATCAGCGGTACAAAAGGATGTTGATGAAATAGAGAATCATGACTGTAAGGCACTAGAGTGTTAATAAGTGCTGAGAAAACCATGCAATGTAAAACCAACAACGGTCATCGTAATCAAAGAAAACAAGAGACTATAACAATATAGCTCTGCAGTGCAGCCAGGCCAACCATCTGTCCTTATAAAATCCTTCTCCGGTCTTCTTTCCAAGCTTATTGAGCAACTCACTGGAGGCAAAAAAGGGGTTTTCTGGTTCCATCTGGTACCAAACATCAATGATGTATTTATGTATTTACTATTATCAAGACCAACATAATCCAAAAGCTCAAAACGACCCATTGGGCAACGAGCTCCCAATTTCATTGCAAAATCCATGTCTTCCTTAAATGCATGACCTCTTTGATGAAAATGCACGAATTCCATTAGGTATGGTACCAGAAGACGGTTAACAATGAAGCCTGGGTTGTGTTTACATGACACAGGTGTCTTTCCCAGTGCTTTACTGAAGTCTATGAGAGAGTCAGAAGTTGTTTGGCTAGTCATTGTTGTCTTTAATCAAATATTTTTTATTTTTCATTAAATATACAAAGCCAATGTCACATTTTCAGCAATAATAAACATAACAACAAACTTTCCATCCTCAACAACCCCTCCCCCCTCAGCGTACATATTACCCACATCTATATAAAAGATCTCACATTTGTGCCTTTCAGTGACATATATTGGAATGTGTAGAACCAGGTATCCCTGCTCAGAGACCAACATCTCCCAGCCCTAATATTTATCCATACTGCAACCACGGATTCCACAGTCTATCAAAAAGTGCAAGTTGTTTCCTTTTCCCATATATACTTCTCTCCATCCGAGCAATATGATTAACATATGCGATAAATTCCCCTCTAGTCGGTGGGTCCCCCTGCATCCAATGTTTGGCAATTACTTTCCTGGCCGCATACATCAATCTGGCTATCACTATTTTAAAAATGTTGTCTACTCTGATTTCCTCCACATAACCTAGGAGATATACCAAAGGTTGTTTGGGAAGTTTGCATCTATAAGCGCCTTCTATTTTGTTAAGAACAGTTATCCAGAAAGACGTCAACCTGGGTCACGTCCACATCATATGGAAGATGCCGGCATCGTCTCCATTGCATCTAGGGCAGTCAGAGTTACTCCTCAGTCCCATTTTACACATAATTAGCGGGGATCTATACGCCCTATGCACCACGTAGAGGTGGGACAATCTTGCTCGTTCACTCATTGATAATTTCGGTATGTACTCCAGGACACTTTCCGACACCTCATCAGTGATCCCGTCTATCTCTGCCTCCCATTTAGTTCTAGTTCTTACTGGGTGGTTAAGCAAATATGTATGCAATAGATCCCTATATATAGTTGATATGATTCCTCTTGTGGCCACACTACTACACACATATTTCCATACTAGGTCTGCCTGAACCAGCAATGATTGTTTAACCCTCTGAGCCGCTACTGCATGTGCCATTCGTTTATAGTGGTAACACCCGGATGGAGATATCCCAAATTCATCTTGTATTTGTGTAAACAGCTTCTAATGTCTCTGGTCTAGAATTTTCCACATATACCATATACCTTTACGTGGCCATTCCTTAATTTTGCCTATCTTATATATCTCAGAGCAGTTATCATTTTCCCCACACCGGAGTGAATTCAGTTATTGCCGTAATCCCCCTCATCTGCTTGATCTTTCTCCAAATTCTGTTCATCAAATTAAGTGTAGGGCTTGTTTTCCCTAGTCTCCCAAATGATCCATCCTCCAATCCTAACACCAATTGTCGTCGATGTAAAACATGCCCCAACAATCTAGATGCTGTATCCACCGCCACTAAATTCGACCATCCCCTGAAATGTTGACTCTGAGCTGCCAGATAATATATTCCTGGATTGGGTAACGCTAACCCTCCCTCGTCCTTTGGTCTCTGCAACATTTCAAGTTTGAGTCTGGCTTGTTTGTTCTTTTATATTAGAGCACGGAACATAGAATCAATCTCCTTAAAGTGACTCTGAGGGATCCAGATAGGAGTATTGTGTATCACGTAGAATATCATGGGCATATTACCATTTTAATAAGGCTAATCCGTCATATTACTGATAAATAAAGCTTATTCCAAGCAGTTATCTTACTACGCAGTTGGTTCAGCAAAGGGACTAGATTAATAGTGATGTAATTCCCAATTGGTAAGGATACCTGTATGCCCAGATATCTAAACTGGTCCACAACCAGCAATCTGTTAACCTCATCACCCTAGGTCGACCAGTCTATTCCTGCGTCCACCTGGAAAAGGTTTGATTTGGTCCAATTTATAGTCAGTCCAAAGATCCTTCCGAACCGTTCGATCACCTGCATGGCATGGCTCAATGATTCCCCTGGGTCTCCCAATAATAACAGAATGTTGTCTGCATAGAGGGCTATCTTTTCTTCTAGAGGGCCATATACAAATCCCTTTATGTCTCTGTTCTGCCGTATAGCAGCCGCCAGTGGTTCCCCCGCTAGAGCAAAAAGGAGAGCCGAGAGCGGGCAACACTGACGAGTACACCTTTGTAAGTCCACTGTGTGTGACAACATTCCATTAATTCTCACTTTAGCCACTGGTCTAGCATATAACAGCTGTATCCAAGATGTAAAGTTAGGCCAAATTCCATATGTCTTAGCACTTTCCATAGATACCCCCATTCCACACTGTCAAATGCCTTATGGGCATCTAACGAAGCTATCACCCTCTGTCCCGGATTGTCCACCGGTAGCTGCATGTTAAGGTATAATCTTCGTATATTTTTCACCGTAGATCTACTAGGCATGAAACCCGACTCATCTGGGTGAATTCAAGCAGATATCACTTCTGTTAATCGATTAGAGAGTACTTTGGCCAAAATTTTAACATCAGTCGTTAACAGTGAAATGGGCCGGTATGACTCGGGGAGTTTTGGATCCTTATCCTCTTTAAGTATTACTGTTATTATCGCCTCCCTCATAGACGCTGGCAGTGTCCCCCGCTCTCTTGCCTCCTCCAAGACATTCAACAAATTGGGTAAGAGTATTTCTTCCAGAGACTTGTACACCTCCACTGGCAATCCATCCACCCCTGGGTCTTTTTTATTTGCCATGCCATGCAAAGCTCTCTCCATCTCCTCAAGTGTAATTTGGGCCTCCAGACTGTGTCTCCCTGTCTCTGCTATTTTGGGTAATGTCATTGTATCTAAGAAAACCTCTAGATCCTGCTGTCTCGACACCCCTCTAGTGGAGTACAATTCCTCATAAAAGGCTGCGAACGTGTCCAGAATATCTTTCCCCTCCATGACCAAATCTCCCGCTGTGGAGCGAATACAGTGTACAAAGGATGGTTTTCTCTGGGCTGCCGTCACCACCGACAACAGGTGTCCCACCTTTTCTCCCGCCACATAGAAGTTCTCTCTGAAAAGCCTGTTTCCTGCTGCTTTCTTCAATAGCACTTTATTAACTTCTTCCTGAGCTGCTTTTAGCTTTTGCCTATTCTCTGGTGTGGGCTGTGCTACCATCTCTGCTTCTGCTCCCTTCAAAGCCTCTAAGCAATCAATTTCCCCTTGTCTACTACAAGACTTACACCGGCAAACGTCTCTAAATAAAAGGCCTTTAAAGTATGCCTTCATGGCGTCCCAAACTACCAAAGGATCCGCACTACCTCTATTTAAGGCCCTGTCACATACACACAGATAAACCTTTGGCAGATCTGTGGTTGCACTGAAATCATGTACATATTGTTCCATTTGTACACAGCCACAAACCTGGCACAGAAAGCCATGGAACCCATAGGGTGTAGGGGCGACATGACAGCCCGGAGGGTAGGGAGTTGATGGGGTTAAACAGTGTTGGTTCGTTTAGCAATGAGGAAAAGAAGGTGATTGGTTAGGGGGTGGAGTGTGGTGGAAGGAAAGGAGGGAGCTTTATGGTGTATATAATAGGAGGTGGGAGTCCATTACCTCCTCTTGCATTTCCTGGATGACAGCTTCCCACCCACCCTCCCTTCTATTGTGTATTGTTATTATTGGTGTGTTTATATGCATGTATAATTATTCAATTTTAAGAGCCATTACAACAAAAAAAAAAAATGAGAAAAGAAAGGATTGGAGAAAGTGTCGTGTATAAAATAATAATAATAATAATAAAAAAAAAAAACGAAAGAAAAGAGATTTCTATGTGGATTATGATGTATATTGTCATTTGGGATTCTTGTAAGTGGGTGAATAAGATGGGGGTAATGTGGGAATATATGTATATGTATATAATGTGTATGATGTATATGTGTATGGTCAGCATAAATAATGGTGATTATGTTCTTTGTCACAGCAGCGGGGGTAGGTCTGGTCCAGAGGAGCTCTAATTGTTACTGGTGTTTGGATGGAGAGCCACTGGGGAAGGTACAGTGGCTCCGGTTACTGGTGATCTGCAGGTACAAGGTTGTCTGCAGGGAGGAGGTATTGCTCCGTTGGTGATCAATGCCTTATATATGGGTCAGGGTTGTTGCCAAGGATTATATATTAAGGAGTTGATGGTTGCCAGGGAGTCACAAGTGGCTATAGTGCCCCAGGTGATAGGTAATTGAAAGTACGGGTGTTTTTGGTTTGGGTAAGGGTATTACTCCTTTGGTGACTTTTACCTCATTTAAATATGGGAACATTGTTATAATCAGTGATCCATTTTGGTGAAATGGTAATCGCAGGAGGAGTCACTGGTTGGGGTCATGGTTCTGGATCCAAGTGCAGTGCAAGCACGTGGTTCTGCAAGGCATAGGGGGTTTTGATCCGTAGGTGATTAATACCTCTTATCTCTGGGCTGGTTGCAGCTCGGGGATGTTGTTGGATTAAAGTCGCTAACGGGCTTTAAGGTTTTTGAGGTCACAGTTACTGTCATGCACATGGGGGATTGATCCGTAGGTGATTGATGCCTCATATCTCTGGGCTGGAGGTTGCAGCCGGGGATAATATTGAGTTGGAGGTAAAGAGGAATGTAAGGTTTTGAGACACGGTTGATACTTGATGCTTCTTGGGGGGGTTTTAATCCGTAGGTGATTAATGCCCCCATCTCTGGGTCGGTGTGTTGAGGCCAGGGATCGTGTTTCTGACGGTTGTGTGATTGAAGGGTCACTTGTAGGATATAGTGGCTTTGGTTACAGGGATCTTGCAGGCATGGGGTCCTGCAAGGTTGGGGTATTGATCCGTAGGTGATTAATGCCTCGTATCTCTGGGTCGGTGTGTTGCGGCCAGGGATTGTGTTCTGGTGGTGGAGTATGGCTTCTGGACCGGACTTATGGCGGGGGTAGGTCTGGTCCAGAGGCGGTTTAACGGATAATGTTATTTGATTGGAGAGTCACTTGTAGGATATAGTGGCTCCGGTTACAAGGATCTTGCAGGCATGGGTCCTGCAAGGTGGGGGGTATTGATCCGTAGGTGATTCATACCTCATCTCCGGCCCGGTGTGTGTTGCGGCCAGGGATCATGTTTTGGTGGTGGAAGGTGGTTTCTGGACCGGGCCTACCCAGGGTTACGTATTGTATTACGTACTGTATTATTATTATTATGGTATTACCTATTGTTAAATGTTGGGGACGCCCGTTGGACAGCGCCCCCTTGTGTTAGTGTGTAAACAATAGGCAATAAAGGGCTGCTGTGGCCATTTTTTACCAAGTCGCAAGCAGTGTCCGTGTATTATTGATACCGGGAAATGGTAATTTGGAATAATATTGGAATCAACGACCGGAAAATCCCTCCTGGAAATGTCATGATTGTTTACAATTTCACTGCAACCACAGATTTATCTGTTTGTGTGACAGGGCCTTAAGGGTAAAATATTCCAGCATCTCACTAGATATACCGTCCATGTCAATACTATTTAACCAAACCGGGTGTAACTTCCATTCTCTTGTTAGCCTCTCCCCCACTCCTCATTTTTTAATAGATACCAGAATTGGACTATGATCCGATATTACTCTAGTCAAATATTCAACATGCGCAATCCCAGAATCCATCAGATCATTTCCCAAGGCCAGATCTTTACGTGAAAGCGTACCAAGGGTCGCGGAGTGACAGGAAAAACAGATCACCCCCAAATTTCTTATCCTCCAAACGTCTACCAACCCCACTTCTTGGATAAAGGTACCAAATGCTGTCGCTCCATCACTTCGCATCTCCCATGATTTTTTGCTTCTGTCCCAATATGCATCTATGACATTATTAAAGTCACCGACCAACAAGAATGGCAAATTCCCCCATTTAGCTGAGCGCTCTCTCACCTCTCTAAGTTTGGCACTAGTGTAAGGCAGCGGAACATATATAGCAGTAATGCATAGTGATTGTCCATACAACTTACAGATCACCATTACATATTGTCCCTCTGTGTCTATCCATGTCTCCACTTCTTCATATTGGGCGGATCTATGAACCAACATAGAGACCCCGCTAGCATAGGTAGAGAAAGTAGAATGATATGCCTTTTGCACCCATCGTTTGTTCAGTACATTCGTCATTTCACTTGTCAAATGCATCTCCAATAAACACATTACTGATGGTCTCTGGTCTAGCATATATTTTATCATTGCATCTCTTCTACCTCTATCTGACAGTCCCCTTATATGCCAACATAATACTTTAATCTCCTCTCCCATATTGAATATCACAGGTTATCTTTGTACAGGCATCCTGTCCCTCTGTACGCTGAGTTTTCCCCTTCCCTAGCCCTTCCCTAGCCCTCCCCTTAGAACCGCCCCAACTAAACTCCTCCACCTCCGATTTACATCTTTAACTCCCTTATGGGGAATGAGGTCTATCTGTCCTAGACCGGTCAACCTCTCTCCTCTTTTTCTCCCGTACCAAACCTGTCTCATCCTAGTGAGCAGAACCCCCTAACTCACCTCCCGCCTTAACCATATTCATTTTCATTTGCAAATTTCATATAATGTAAACAGTTAACCTGAAAATTTGAAAACTTAAATATTTATCAATCGCCGATGCACGGCCATAAGAAAAAATAATTATTATCCTCCTCCTGTCATTGTCCAGCTTATTGTTAGTGAATTCCGCTGTCCCATCTAACACTCAGGAACAGGAGCAGGAGATCAACAATGATAACCTGGTAGAAAAAAAAAAAAACCAAAAAAAGGGGGTACTGTCTCTGCAACAAAGATGGGCCTATGAAGTTTCCTCCTCTTCTAGTGTATGCAATTGCTTATGAATAACCACTCTTGAATCCCAGGAAAATCACGAGATTGCAATATCGCTCATAGCCAGCTTCTATCCTTCTCCTGTTGCTTGCGGGCTTCCTTGCATTGATGTCTATCCACTTCATGACTTCTTCCGGATCAAGAAAGAAGTGAACCTTCTCCAGTGCTACTACTCGGAGTTTTGCTGGGAAAATCATGGAGTATTTAACCTCCAGCTCTCGGAGTCATCTCTTTACCCTTGTGAATTGCATTCTTTGATTCGGTACAGAGTAGTCAGGGTATATAGCTACTGGGTGTCCATCTATTGTCAGGGTCTCCATATCCCGTGTCTTGCGCAGAATAATATCCCGGTCTCTGTAGTTAAGAAGCTTCCCCAGCATCATACGAGGTCCCTTGCCAGGTGGCTGCGGTTGCATTGGAACCTGTATGCCCTTTCAATAGCGTATAGCTTAGTCAGATTATCGGCGACAATTTTCTCTTTAAGTGACATTTCTATGAAGTCAGTAGGATTTCTTCCCTCAGCTCTTTCTGGGATTCCCACCAGTCTTATATTGTTCCTCCTGGAACGGTTCTCCAAGTCGTCTGTTTTTGTGGCCATCTCAAATATCTGCTGCTGGAATTTTTTCTCTGCTTTTTGTAGTGCAACTATGTGATCCTCAGCTGTCCCCACTCTTTCTTCCACAGCACTGGTTCTCATATCAGCTTTCTTCTGATCCTTTTTGAGAGTAGCTATATCTCCCTTTATTCCCAGCACCTGCTGGGTTAAAGTTGTGAGGGCTTGTTTGCAGAAGGTGACCACCTGAAATACATCCTTAATAGTGGGGTTCTTCTGTATTTCATCTGCTGCCTGCTGCTCTCCTGAATCCTCATCCTGTTTATCTTCCCCTGATTCTCCCCTTGCTCCTTCAGTCTCCTCCGGGTCTTCCTCCTCCCCGTTTTCTTCCACCATCTTACCAAGCTCCCCCAGAGGTTCTTCCGATTGCCTTGCATACTGTGCCAGCTTTGCAGCCGCTTCCATGCGGCACTGGCAGGCTACGTTTGCCTTCTCCGTCTCCTCTCTGACCTCGGCACCATCTTGTGAGCCAGGCACTTTCCCGGCTCCCGCTTCCTTCTGCCGCCGCTTGGTCATCTCGCCGATTCAGGAGCTGGAACTTCTGCTGGGAGTCGGGTCCTTCCCCTGTCCTCCGGTGCCACTTTATCCGTCGGCCATGCGGTGGTTCCGGCGGTGTCACGGGGAGTCAGCGGGAGAGTGTCTCCTCGCGTGCGCTCACATCCTGGTCCAGGCTCCGCCCCCAGTCATTGGTGTCTTAATGACCTCCACCAGCTTCATCATTGGTACTGGATTAAAGAAATGCAGCCCTCCGAAATGATCCTGCCTAGTTGTGGAGTTGGCTATGTCAGCTATGAGGAAGTGTTGCTGGCAAATATGGTGTGTTCTGGTGCAAATTTGTCCAGTGTCTTGATTAGTGCATTTTTCACTTCCATGTTTTCTATTATGACTTCCACCACCAGATCATTGCTGTGCACCACAGCTGCTGGGTCTGTGCTTGTGCTTAAATATCAGAGGGTTTTGCTGATGAATTGTGAATCAGCCTCAGGCTTGTCCTGTCACATCTTCTTAGTGACCATTTTCAAGCTGTCTTCAATACTTTTGGCAAACTTTTTCAAGATGTCATCAGTCTGGTCCACAAAAACAACAGTGTGTCTGTTTTCTGCAGCTACTTGCACTATCCCGGCACCCATCAGGCCTCCTCCGATCACAGTCACGTGCTTGAGAGTCAGCTTGTTCGCAGTGGCGCCGGAGGCCATACATTTTGCTATGAATTACCAGTAAGAGGAGGACATGTCTGCTTGTACTGCTGGGAGCTGAAGGACATGCGAGTGAGGTCACCACAGTGCACTGTGATGATTTAGTTGCACAATCTTTTTTCACAACTCTGTGTTGCATAAAAAATTGATTGAAAAGTGATTTCTGTCAGAATTCTGGCATAATTGCTTTGAAGAATCAAGGTCTAGGTGTCAAATCTCCTTCTGTAGGTGTCTCCAATCCTTCCAGGGTAGTTTGCAGTAGTTCACATTCTCTAAAGCAATAATTTTATTAGATATTTTTTGGTAGTTTAAAAATTTGGTATTTAAGTGTGCGGCTGTAACCCTTTTTTTCTATTATTCAGCTATCTACATATACACACACACACACACACACACACCAGCCTGTCTCCTCTTCAGCTTTAGACTCCTGCAATTAAGAGACCTTTGGTCACATGACGTGATGTCAAAAAGGTTCTTAAGCAGTCCTATAATTGGCATATAAACACTGCAGCCGCTAGGAGAATGAGGGCCCTGTGTAATTGCCCAGTTTGCTCAACCCTTTCCCCTAATACCAGTCCTGCATGCCAGCCTGTGTCCTGGTCAGTTCTTTTAGACTCCTAGAATTAAAAGACCTTTGGATACATCATGTCACATGACTTCATAAAAGGTCCTTAAACAATCAACCTTAGAATACAACTGATGGGGACCCTAAGAGACTGGGGTTCCTGAGAAATTGCACAGTTTGACTCCTCCCAACGCTGGCCCTGACTATAACTAGGGCTTATTTTTAGGGAAACAGGGTGTTCATGAACCCTCTGCAGGTCTTTGAGTTGCCTTCATAACAACATAGAGAAGGGACTAGAAACAAATAACAGAAGAAGCAGAAGCAAAGAAAATACAACTGAAAAAAAAAACAGAGCAGAAAGTCTAAAAATGTAAACACAAAATTAGTGCAGAGAGTACATAAGTAGATATCTCTTACTGGATAGAGCTGGAGGAAACACATCCTGAGGAACATCGGGGTCTTCTTGTTTACAGTCCTGTGGGAGAAGAGGACGGGAACCTCTCTCTGGTGTTGTCCTCTTACTGGATAGACCTGGAGGAGACACATACAGGGACTGAATTCATTCCTTACATACAGATAATTATAGGCCGTGTGTATTTAGTCCTGTCTATTACCTGGTGATGTGAGGGGCTGGGAATCCTCCATCATGCCGTCCTTGTACAGATCTTTGTGTCCTTCTAAATACTCCCACTCCTCCATGGAGAAATAGACGGTGACGTCCTGACACCTTATAGGAACCTGACACATACAATGATACCGTCATCCCCGATCCCTTCATAGCGTTACTGTATAATGTCCCAGCATTCCCAGCAGTGTCACCTCTCCAGTCAGCAGCTCAATCATCTTGTAGGTGAGTTCTAGGATCTTCTGGTCATTGATGTCCTCATGTATCAGGGGGTGAGGTGGAGGCCCCGTAATTGGGCTCAGGGGTCTTCCCCATCCCTCAGACACAGGGGTCTGACAGCGCTCACTAGAGGTCTTCTTCACTACTGTGTAATCCTGGTTATGGAGAGACACAGTAATAAATCTCACTACAGACATTTCCAGAGTCCTCACCTCTCAAGTTCTGTCCATCTGTTATTCCCATAGATAAGAATGATGTAATGTGACGTCATCAGAATCTCTCACCTCTCCAGTAAGCCGGAAGAGGATCTCTAGGGTGAGGTGTAATATCCTCTGCGCCATCTTGTCCCTGTCCACATCCATCCTTGATGGGTCAATTAGGAGAATTCTCTTATATAGAAGATCTCCACTGAGAGGATCCGATATTGTAGGGAACTAAATGGGGAGAAGATGACGATGTGACACAGGGCCAGATTAAGGTTGGTGGGGGCCCAATAATGTTAACATTTTTAGCCATAACAGTAGAGCACGAACTGTAGCATTAAGATATAAATACAGCACCTCAGTCTCACATTCCCCCTTCTCAGCATACTGTGCCCTCCATACTGTGCCCTCACACTGGCCACCATGCTGCCCCTTCTCTATACTGCCTACCTCCTTCACTATATAGTTACTATACTATACCTCTGTCTCACATTCCCCCCTCCTCAGCATACTGTGCCCTCCATACTGTGCCCTCACACTGGCCACCATGCTGCCCCTTTTCTATACTGCCTACCTCCTTCACTATATAGTCACTATACTATACCTCTGTCTCACATTCCCACTCCTCAACATACTGTGCCCTCACACTAGCCACCATGCTGCCCCTTCTCTATACTGCCTGTCTCCTTCACGATCCAGTCACTATACTGCACCTCAGTCTTGCATTCCCCTCCTCAGCATACTGTGTCCTCCATACTGTGCCCTCACACTGGCCACCATACGGCCCCGTCTCTACACTGCACCTCAGTCTCACATTCCCCCTCCTCAGCATACTGTGTCCTCACACTGGCCACTATGCTGCCCCTTCTCTATACTGCCTACCTGCTCCATTATCCAGTCACTATACTGTACCTCCGTCTCACATTCCCACTCCTCAGCATACTGTACCCTCCATACTGTGACCTCACACTGGCCACCATGCTGCCCCTTCTCTTTACTGCTTATTCCCCCCCAGTATCCAGTCTCTATACTATGCCCCTCACACTTTTCTTTCCCAATACTGTCCACTTACAATTTTCTCCTACCATACTGCTGCCTCACACTTTCCAATGGTGCCCCCCTGATTGCTGTGCAGGGGCAAATATGCCGCATGCCCCCTAAAGGTACGCCCCTGTACAGTGTACAGGAGAATACATGACTGGTACACGCAGGGCCGGCTCCAGGTTTTTGTGGGCCCTGGGCGAAAGAGTTTCAGTGGGCCCCATCCACACATAGACATGCACAGATACATACACATACAGGCATACGTACACATATATATTTAAAGAGAAATTCACAAAAACACATATAAAACAGACATAAATCTAGACACAGTCATATACACTGACATACATAGATACACATCATACATGCACACACAGACAAATTTTTAAATTTTTATATATATTTCTCATATTGGGAAGCCGGCAACAGCCTCATTCACCTCCCCGCTTGTCTCCATCCAGCTCCGCCTGGGCATGTGTCTGTGCCACGTTGATTGGTGGCAGTCACTAACAGACATGGCCGCACATAGAGCACACTAACACTGTATATACATTACAAGAGAGGCTGGGGACATACACATTACTGGGGGGCATACATATTACTGAGGAAAGGGGTATATATCAATGGGGGGCATACAGCTCTAGAGGGGGGCAGTGGCTCTGAGGTGGGGGGGACAAACAGCTCTGAGGTGGGGGGGGTGACATGCAGCTCTGGGGGTATACAGTTCTGGGGTGGAGGGGACATACAACTCTGGGGGAATAGTAGTATGCAGCCCCCATATTCCTCCATATAGTGTTATGAAGCTCCCATAGTCCTCCATATAGTATTATGCAGCCCCAAATGTAGCACTATGTAGCCCCCATATTGCATTATGCAGCCCCCATATGGCACTATGCAGCCCCCATATGGCACTATGCAGCCCCCATATTACATTAAGCAGTCCCCATATAGTACAATGCAGACCTATATAGCAGTAGGAACCTTCATGTCGTATACAGCCCCCATATAGCACAATGCAGACCCATATAGCATTAGGCACCCTCATGTAGTACACAGCCCCTATATAGCACAGTGCAGAGCCAGATAGCATTAGGCATCCTCACACAGTACACAGCCCCTATACAGCACAGAGCAGACCAGATAATATTAAGCACCTTCACGTAGTACACAGCCCCTATATAGCACAGTGCAGAGACAGATAGTATTAGGCATCCTCATGTAGTATACAGCCCCTATATAGCACAGTGCAGAGCTAGATAGCATTAGTCACCCTCATATAGTATACAGCCAGTATATAGCACAGTGCAGACCCAGATAGTGTTAGGCATCCTCACGTAGTATACAGCCAGTATATAGCACAGTACAAACCCAGATAGTGTTTGGCATCCTCACATAGTACCGGGTTTACTGTGATACAGACACCAGATGTTATACAATATACATATTATTATACACCATCTGATGTGTGTACACAGTATATCACACTGCTCTGTACACTGTATGTGGTATACCATGTACACAGTATATCACAATGCTCTGTACACTGGATGTGGTATACGATGTACACCGTATATCACACTGCTCTATACACTGGATGTGGTATACCATGTACACAGTATATCACACTGCTCTATACACTGGATGTGGTATACCATGTACACAGTATATCACAATGCTCTGTACACTGGATGTGGTATACGATGTACACCGTATATCACACTGCTCTATACACTGGATGTGGTATACCATGTACACAGATATACAATGTCCTGCACTGATCACACCTGGGCCTACAGCACCTCACATATCCTATATGTAATATGGGCCATATAGTGTAATGTGTGCTGCAGGCTCAGATGTGATGTTTGTGCTGGAGCTCAGTGTGAGTTATTGCAGGGGAGGGATGAGGCTGATGACCCGGCACTGACAGCCCGACCTGATCTGCAGCAGTTCACACTCCTGCAATAACTCACACTGATCCCGGGCAGAGCTGCTGCTGACACTATGGAATCCCGTCCTGCTCCCTCCTCACTGCAACCTCCTGCCCGGCACCATGATGAATGACGTCACACTCACCGTCATTCACTGAGTCCTCTGCTCCGGTCCTCCCACAAGCTCCTCTACGGCACGAAGAAGCAGCAGCAGGCGCGCGGTGACGTCATCCTTGCAGACGCAGCCCACACAGCGTGCAGTGGGCGTGTCTGCAGCACAGTGACGGCCGGGATTGAAAATCTTTAAAGGTACAGTGCGGTCCTCAACACTGCGGCGTTAATAAAATGGTGGCCGCACTGATAGTGGTGGCGGCCCCCTCAGAAGCTCTTGTGGTGGGGGCCCCAGGGCTGGAGCCCCGCCTATAATCCGTCCCTGATGTGACATCATAAAGAATCCTGTACAGTATTATAATTACAGGAGACTTTATATCTGATCACTGGCCGCAGAAATAACGCTAACATATATGGCATGAAGGAGGTGTGCCGCCCCTGCAGCGGATCGAACTGCTCGGATCTAGGGGTTGGTGATTACTCGTGGCTCGCGGGTCTCCTGACCCAGGGACCGGGCCACACTCAAATGTGAAAGGGGGATATTTACAGGGCATTAGTATAGTTTATGATGCCACCCATGGTTTACGGTAATTGGGAGTAGCACCGCTGCCGTTGGGAGTACCCGGGTGATGGAATGGGGCAGCAAGGTGACGTTGCCCTCCACGGGTAGGGGGGTAGGCCCTGGGACTCTGGATAGTGGTTATGGGGGTGCAGTGCGGGGGTCAGTCAGGTACTCATTCAGCAATGAAGCTGATGCTGACAACAGGGTAAACCAAGTCTCTGACTGCCGTTGCCTCTCGGGGGGAGCATGTCCGGGTCCCGTCCCCTGCAGCACTGCCTGGTGGTCCGTGACCTGGCTCCTGGCACAAATTTAGAGTGTCCGTTGTGGCCCGTTAGCTTGGCGCTTGCCGGGCCCCACTCCCCACTGTGGCTAAGTGAGGGAGCCTGCTCTCAGGGGCTCACGCTTTGGATTTTAGTGGGCCGCTTACTAGGAAAGCCCTATGTCCCTCGTTGCGCTAGTAACCCCGATCTCTGAGCTGGGTGGGAACAGTCCATAAAGGCCCCGTTCTCCTCAGGTTAATTGCCGGGTTGCCTGACGCTTCTCCTTGACCTAGGGTCCGTGTACCTCGCCGTGCCTTCGGTCCCGGACCAGTGATAAGACCAGGCTGCTGGCCGTCCTCCTCGACGGGTTCTAGGCACCTAGCCTTAATCCCTTGCGACCGGGGGTCCTACTCCTCTAGGTCCAGACCACCGTCTGCGACCCAGTCTGCTTTTTCCCTGGGAGCTCCAACTCCCAGCTTCCTCAGAGCTCCTCACAGCTCGAGGGTTACTACTCGACTGAACTGACACCTCCCTGCTTGACCCCTAGGTGGGCGGCCCTATTCCTGCTTAAGCAGTCCACTGGTGTGCCTGACAGGTGTGGTGCAAGATGTATGTAGGATTTGTGAATGCTGGTGGAGGCAGTACTGCAGGTTAGGTTCCCAGAACCATGGGGGTTGAATACTGCACGGGAGGGCAGTTTGTGCAATACCCTGTGACGACCCGAATAGTCCAGGGCGTTACAAAGACAGTTCCTGGTTTTGGGCTGCAGAAACTGAAATGAAGATTCTTGATCCAATAATATTAAGAAGCAGCTTTTACTTTACATGTATGGCTCGTGACACTTTTATACTATTCATCTGTTTGCTTGTTTTTGGGGTTTTTTTGTATGTTTGCAGGTTTTTAGCTTTCCAGATTTTTTTGTCTGATTTTTAAACTGCAATTTTTTTTTAAATATTTCCAAACTTTCTGCATAATAATGACACTGAAAAAGACGTGGGTGTGTGGGTGGACGAGAAAACCAACCAGTGCCAGGAAGCTGATGCCAAGGCAGATAACATAATAGGATGCAATGAACAAGTCACTAGTGCGGCCACACTTACAATATTCTGTACAATTTTGGCTCCAGTGAATGAAGAGGACACAACTGAACTAGAGCGGGTGCAGAGAAGAGCGACCATTAGGCCATGTGCGCACATATGTGCGTTCTGCACCGCAGCGTAAAGTCACTGCTTGTGCGATTCCGAACGCAGCTGAAAAGCTGCGTTCTGAAAGTTTGGTGTCTGCAGATTTCCTGCAGAATTCGTGTGTTCTGGATGCTGCCTCTCCCATAGACAGAGTGGAGAAAGCATCCAGAACGCACAAAACAATTGACATGTTACTTTTTAGAACGCAGCGTTTTGACAGCATGCAAATCACTCTGTTCTAAAAAGCAATGTGCGGATGGAATTTGCACAATCTACATAGATTGTGCTGTGGACGCAGGACGCATGCTTTTACGCTGCGGTGCAGAACGCAGCGTAAAAGCATGTATTTACGCAACGTGCGCACATGTCCTTAAAGGAATGGAAGGACTGCACTAGGAAGACAGGTTAGCAAGCCTGGGGTTATTCATTCTGGAAACACATAGTCTATGGGGCGATTTTATTACAATGTACAAGTATATCAGGGGCATTACTGAGATATTTCTAATGAGCTTTTTACAACTGAGGCCTGCAATGATGACAAGGAGGTTCAGTCATAATCACAGATGGGGATTCTTTACTGTAAGAGCAGTGAGAATATGGAACTCTCTGACACATGATGTGATAAATGTTGATAGACTACAAAAATTCAAGGCGGGCTTGGATGCCTTCCGTAAAAAGTATATTATGGCAGGTTATCAGGACTAGATTTTGTGATGGGACATTGATCCAGGGAACTAGTCTGATATTTTTAGAGTCATGAAGGAATTATGCCCTTTGTAAAGGTATTCACACCCCCGGAACGTTTCCACTTATTTTAGCGTCATACCCACAAATGTATATGCATTTTGTGATTTTATGTGATATACAAGCATTAAGTAACAAGTATTTGTGAAGTGTAAAGGAAATGATAGATGTTCTTCTAAATATTTAAAAATATAAATCTGAATATTGTGACGTGCATTTGTATTAAGACCCTTGTAGTATGATGCCCCTGAGTGACCAATTGCCTCCAGAAGTCACATAATTAGTAAATTGAGTCACCTGTATCATTTATTCTCAGTATAACTACAGCTGTTTTGTGAAGGTTTCACAAGTTTTGTTTCAGAACATTAGGGATCAAATAGCATCTTTAAAACCAAGGAACCCACCAGACAGGTCAGGGATAAAGTTGTGGAGATAAGTAAAGCAGGGCTCAGTTATAAAAAAAAATAGCCAAAGCTCTGAACATCTCACTAAGCACTTTTCAATCCATCATCCAAAAATAGCAGGAGTATAGTGTGGAGACCCGAGGGTCAATGGGTACGGTCATCCGCTGGCCTGGCTGTCTTCAGAAAGACCACTCTGACCAGGGCTCATCCCACTGAACGCCCGCACTTCTTCCTTGTGGTCAGGACACTACTCAGACAACACAGAGTGAGGGAACCACACCTTAGTAGGGCGTTATTGGTTCACCAACAGGAAAAATCATATTGTACATTTCCAGAAAGATCACAAGATGGTACAAGCGACAGAGTCTCTCCCATCCGTTGGCTCGCGAGAGATTAAAATCTTTGCGACTTCGGGGCTTCCTGGGCTAACTATCCCAGTCAGCAGCGCCTCGCTTTTGATGAGCACCCACTGAGAGGAGATAGCGGCAAGGTTAGAAAGATGACTAAGCACAGCAAGATATGTAGCCAGACAACTGAATTGTCCTCACCTGGGTTCTCCAGGCACAATTGTGGGCTCAGCATTGAGCAGTGAAGCAGATCTGTGATCTTCCAGCTAAAAATGTGGATTTTAGGCTGAAGTCCTGCAAAATGAATGTGGAAAGAGGAGCAAAGCCCTTTTTATACCCCTCAGTTCTCATTTCAGAGTACTGTATCTTACAGGATTGGTGGGAGATGGCTGTTCTCTCATTGGTTCAATTAAATTCGACTGCATAATATTCCTCTAATTGACATAGTCAAACAGGCTGAGGCAATTAACATTTAACACACAATATGGCTCTGGTCAGTCTGACATGAAACAAGGGCTAACTTCTCTTGATTTGCCAATCAAAAGCACAATATGTCTGGCCTAATTAAGAACAGTTCACCCCTCACACAAATCTCCAGATACTTGTTTGTCACATATAGCACAACTGCAAAACTACAAACACATGGCCGTCCACCTAAACTGACATCCCAAGCAAGAAGAGCACTATTATAGAGAAGCAGCCAAGAGGCCCGTGGAAAAGCAGGAGCGATCCAGAGCTCATGGGGAGAATCTGTCCACAGGACAACTATAAGTCATAAACTCCACAAATTTAGCCTTTATGGAAGAGTGGACATTTTTAAAAGCAAAACATAAGAATTGAAAATTTCTTCACAGACGCCTTCTTCCAATTTACCTGAGATAGAGCTGTTTTATAGAGTAGAAAGGGCAAAAATGTCACCTGTAGATGTGCAAAGCTGGTAGACAAATCCCCCAAGAGACTGGCAGCAGTAATTGCAGTGAAAGGAGGTCCTGCAAAGTATTCACTCAGGGGGATGAATACTAATGCACATCACAATTTTCAGAGTTATATTTCTTAAAATGTTTAGAAATCCCTGTATAATTTCCTTTATACTTTACAAGAATAAACTTACTACTTTGTGCTGTTATCACATAAAACTCCAATAAAATCCATTTGTTTGTGGCTGTAATGTGAAAAAATGTGGAAAAGTTCACCGGGTATGAATAGTTTTTCAAGGAACGGTATGTCTAACTTCAACCTAAAAACTAGGAAATTTTGTCAGAAATGTTCTCTAGTCCACACCCGGATATTTTATGTAGACCAAATATTTTGGTGCAAACTTGTCGCCATTTAGGAAAACATGAGGCTTTTTGCACTAAAAAGTCACAAACACAGGTCAAAGGAAAAATTACAAAGCCTTTCTATTGTGCGCAAACCTCATTATCTACTTGGACCAATATAAAGAATTTGGAACAAAAAAACATTAATTAATACGAGAAGATAAAAAAAGTGACTTAGAAAACACCACAATTGATGAGTTGGATGTAAGTTTTGTGGTGCGGAGCCCGTTATACCGGCAGACGGGATGTGACCGGAGGCAGAAATATTCAGGGAAGGGAGAGATTTTACACTTTGTACATAAATCCTCTCCTCCCGGGATGTAACGGCCTCTAATGCCGGGATCACACAACCGGATAAAGAATCATCACAGCTTCATCCAGAAAACTAGGACAAGTCTTTTCTTATTTGTCATCCATATACAATCCGGTATTTACTGCCGCTATTAATAATTTACAAGACCATTTACAGCTTCCTCCATTACAGAACTGCAATGTACCCGTAACACAATGTCCGCTGTATGGTGGAGCTGGTGGGAATCTGATGGTTTGTGCAGACACAGACCTGAATGGACGAGTCTCCTCCGATTTACGGAAGGCACTAGAGGATGCTGGGATTATTCTCACACGCAGATTCAGTCAGTGAGAAAGAAAATCCCCATCTGCACTGCCACATCCAATAACAATGGTCTGAGGGCGAGACGTTGTGTTATTTTATGGACAGCACTGAAAATACAGTAGTGTGAACGAGGACTAAAAGGAATCATCAAAGCTCTTATCTCTCCTAATCCTGCCATCCCCACCGCTCTCATTACACAAGTATAAGGCTATGTGTGCACGTTGTGTATTTACATGCAGTTACGCTGCGATCTACACCGCAGCGTAACTGCATGCGTCCTGCGTCCCCAGCATAATCTATGAAGATTATGCAGGAGCCGTGCGCACGTGGCGTATTAGAGAGCAGCGCTTCGGCTGCTGCCCAAAGCGCGCGTTCTAAGAAGTGACATGTCACTTCTTTTGTGCGTATTGGTTGTAATGTCGGTCTCTCTCTCTCTGTCTGTCGATCTCTGTGTCTCCCTGTCGGACGGTCTCTCTCTCTCTGTCGGTCTATCCCTCTCCCCCCTCTCTCATACTCACCGATCAGCTGCACGGCTGTCCCATTGCTCCGGCAGCTTCTCCTGCTTTTGAATATGCCGGCCGTCCATTATTCAATCTCGTATTCCCTGCTTTCCCTGCCCACCGGCGCCTATGATTGGTTGCAGTCAGACACGCCCCCATGCTGAGTGACAGCTGTCTCACTGCAACCAATCACAGCCGCCGGTGGGCGAGTCTATGTAGTGCACTAAAATAAATAAATAAATAAATAATTAAAAAAAAACGGCGTGCGGTCCCCCCCCATTTTAATACCAGCCAGGGTAAAGCCACACGGCTGAAGGCTGGTATTCTCAGGATGGTGAGCCCCACGTTATGGGGCGCCCCCCAGCCTAAAAATATCAGCCAGCAGCCGCCCGGAATTGCCGCATGGATTAGATGCGACAGTCCCGGGACTGTACCCGGCTCATCCAGAACTGCCCTGGTGCGGTGGCAATCTGGGTAATAAGGAGTTAATGGCAGCAGCCCATAGCTGCCACTAAGTCCTAGTTAATCGTTGCAGGCGTCTATGAGACACCCCCAATGATTAACCTTTTGAAAGTAAATAAACACATACACCCAAAAAATCCTTTATTTGAAATAAAAGACAAAAAACACCCTCTTTCACCACTTTATTAAAATCCCCAAATACCCCTCCAGGTCCGGCGTAATCCACGAGGTCCCGCGACACATCCAGCTCTGCTACATGAAGCGGACAGGAGCGGCAGTACAACACCGCCGCTCCTGTCCGCTCCATGTAGAAACTGAAGTGAGTCGCGCTTTCAGCGGGGACGTCACTCAGGTAATGCCGGTGTGTGTACGGTGATGATGAGGGCTGTAGTGTCGGGATGTGTGCGGGGATGTCGGAGGTAATGTCAGGATGTGTGCGGGGATGTCGGAGGTAATGTCGGGATCTGTGCGGGGATGTAGGTGGTAATGTCGAGATGTGTGCGGTGATGTGGGCGGTAATGTCGGGATGTGTGCGGTGATGTTGGTGGTAATGTCGGGATGTGTGCGGGGATGTAGGCGGTAATGTCGAGATGTGTGCGGGGATGTAGGCGGTAATGTCGAGATGTGTGCGGGGACGTCATTCAGGTTACCCGCGGCCACAGGTCTCAGGTAACCTGAGTGACGGCACCGGTGATCGCGTGGCTCACTGCAGTCACTCAGATTTGCGGTCACAGGTGAGTCCTTCACGTGTGACCGCAAATCAAGCCGCGGCCCACAGACAGAGCTGCGCGATCACAATGAAGTCGGGTGAAGTTCACCCGGGTTCATTCTGATCGCGCGGCTGTCTCGCGCAGCCATCCATGTGCTCTTTTTGACATTCCAGTCCCAGTCGGCTCTGCTGCAAGTCTATGGGGATGCAGCAGAGCCGAGTGGGACCGCACTGTCAAAAATGTGCGCTCTGGATGCTTTTCCCATGGCAGAGCAAGCATCCAGAACGCATCAATTCTGCAGGAATGTGCGCACGTTGCATTCTGCTGAATGCGTCTCAGAACGCAGCTTTTCGGCTGCGTTCTGAGATGCACATGCAGTGACTATTTTACGCTGCGTAATAGAACGCAACGTGCGCACATAGCCTAACACATATAATACTGGAGGATAAAACAAGACTGAGCACAAGACCTTCACAGCCGTCTACACATCATAGGGAGATTTCATGGCACCTTCTCTCCATCTACCTGATGATCCTGAGGAACATCGGGATCTTCTTGTTTACAGTCCTGTGGGAGAAGAGGACGGGGACATCTCTCTGGTGTTGTCCTCTTACTGGATAGAACTGGAGGAGACACATACAGGGACTGAATTCATTCCTTACATACAGATAATTATAGGCCGTGTGTATTTAGTCCTGTCTATTACCTGGTGATGTGAGGGGCTGGGAAACCTCCATCATGACGTCCTTGTACAGAGCTTTGTGTCCTTCTAAATACTCCCACTCCTCCATGGAGAAATAGACGGTGACGTCCTGACACCTTATAGGAACCTGTCACATACAATGATACCGTCACCCCCGATCCCTTCATAGCGTTACTGTATAATGTCCCAGCATTCCCAGCAGTGTCACCTCTCCAGTCAGCAGCTCAATCATCTTGTAGGTGAGTTCTAGGATCTTCTGGTCATTGATGTCCTCATGTATCGGGGGGTGAGGTGGAGGCCCCGTGATTGGGCTCAGGGGCCTTCCCCATCCCTCAGACACAGGGGCCTGACAGCGCTCACTAGAGGTCTTCTTCACTACTGTGTAATCCTGGTTATGGAGAGACACAGTAATAAATCTCACTCCAGACATTTCCAGAGTCCTCACCTCTCCAGTTCTGTCCATCTGTTATTCCCATAGATAAGAATGATGTAATGTGACGTCATCAGAATCTCTCACCTCTCCAGTAAGCCGGAAGAGGATCTCTAGGGTGAGGTGGAATATCCTCTCCGCCATCTTGTCCCTGTCCATATCCATCCTTCACGGGGCAATCAGGAGAATTCTCTTCTATAGAAGATCTCCACTGAGAGGATCCGATATTATAAGGACCTGAATGGGGAGAAGATGACGATGTAACATCATAACGAATCCGCTGTAATAATATAATTACTGGAGATAATAAGGGGAAACATATAATGAGTAATAATAATAATAAACATATAAAACATATAACATTCTGGGGGAACATTATACTGTGTGGGGAGAAAGGGTCCGAGGACTGAGGGCAGAATGGGGCCGAGGACCGCTGTCAGAAAGGAACCGGGGACTGAGGGCAGAAAGGGGCCAAGGACCGAGGGCAGAAAGGGATCGAGGACAGAAAGGGGCCGGGGACTGAGGGCAGAAAGGGGCCGGGGACCCAGGGCAGAAAGGGGCCGGGGACCCAGGGCAGAAAGGGGCCGGGGACCGAGGGCAGAAAGGGGCCGGGGACCGAGGGCAGAAAGGGGCCGGGGACCGAGGGCAGAAAGGGGCCGGGGACCGAGGGCAGAAAGGGGCCGGGGACCGAGGGCAGAAAGGGGCCGGGGACCGAGGGCAGAAAGGGGCCGGGGACCGAGGGCAGAAAGGGGCCGGGGACCGAGGGCAGAAAGGGGCCGGGGACCGAGGGCAGAAAGGGGCCGGGGACCGAGGGCAGAAAGGGGCCGGGGACCGAGGGCAGAAAGGGGCCGGGGATCGAGGGCAGAAAGGGGCCGGGGATCGAGGGCAGAAAGGGACGAGAACCGAGGGCAGAAAGGGGCCGAGGACCTAGGGCAGAAAGGGGCTGAGGACTGAGGGCAGAAAGGGTCGAGGACTGAGGGCAGAAATGGGTCGAGGACTGAGGGCAGAAAGGGGACGAGGACGAGGGCAGAAAGGGGCCGAGGACTGAGGGCAGAAAGGGGCCGAGGACTGAGGGCAGAAAGGGGCCGAGGACTGAGGGCAGAAAGGGGCCGAGGACTGAGGGCAGAAAGGGGCCGAGGACTGAGGGCAGAAAGGGGCGAGGACTGAGGGCAGACGGGTCTCCTCACTTCCGGCCTCTCATAGTTGGGGCGTTTGTATCTATCAGAGGAAAAGGAACAAAAACCTCACGATTCATAGAAATCAGCAAGAGAAAAACTCCAAGAAAGTCTCAGAGCTGAAGGGGTTAATGCCGCCTGCCCCAGTAATGGGGAATCTCCACACACCTCCACCTGCAGAGCCGCACACTAGATATATAATACCCTGCACCTACCTCCACCTGCAGAGCCGCACACTAGATATATAATACCCTGCACCTACCTCCACCTGCAGAGCCGCACACTAGATATATAATACCCTGCACCTACCTCCACCTGCAGAGCCGCACACTAGATATAATACCCTGCAGCTACCTCCACCTGCAGAGCCGCACACTAGATATATAATACCCTGCCCCTACCTCCACCTGCAGAGCCGCACACTAGATATATAATACCCTGCACCTACCTCCACCTGCAGAGCCGCACACTAGATATATAATACCCTGCACCTACCTCCACCTGCAGAGCCACACACTAGATATATAATACCCTGCACCTACCTCCACCTGCAGAGCCGCACACTAGATATATAATACCCTGCACCTACCTCCACCTGCAGAGCCGCACACTAGATATATAATACCCTGCACCTACCTCCACCTGCAGAGCCGCACACTAGATATATAATACCCTGCACCTACCTCCTCCTGCAGAGCCGCACACTAGATATAATACCCTGCACCTACCTCCTCCTGCAGAGCCGCACACTAGATATATAATACCCTGCGCCTGCCTCCACCTGCAGAGCCGCACACTAGATATATAATACCCTGCGCCTGCCTCCACCTGCAGAGCCGCACACTAGATATATAATACCCTGCGCCTGCCTCCACCTGCAGAGCCGCACACTAGATATATAATACCCTGCGCCTGCCTCCTCCTGCAGAGCCGCACACTAGATATATAATACCCTGCACCTGCCTCCACCTGCAGAGCCGCACACTAGATATATAATAACCTGCACCTACCTCCACCTGCAGAGCCGCACACTAGATATATAATACCCTGCACCTACCTCCACCTGCAGAGCCGCACACTAGATATATAATACCCTGCACCTACCTCCACCTGCAGAGCCGCACACTAGATATATAATACCCTGCACCTACCTCCACCTGCAGAGCCGCACACTAGATATATAATACCCTGCACCTACCTCCTCCTGCAGAGCCGCACACTAGATATATAATACCCTGCGCCTGCCTCCACCTGCAGAGCCGCACACTAGATATATAATACCCTGCGCCTACCTCCTCCTGCAGAGCCGCACACTAGATATATAATACCCTGCGCCTGCCTCCACCTGCAGAGCCGCACACTAGATATATAATACCCTGCGCCTGCCTCCACCTGCAGAGCCGCACACTAGATATATAATACCCTGCACCTACCTCCTCCTGCAGAGCCGCACACTAGATATATAATACCCTGCACCTACCTCCACCTGCAGAGCCGCACACTAGATATATAATACCCTGCACCTACCTCCACCTGCAGAGCCGCACACTAGATATATAATACCCTGCACCTACCTCCACCTGCAGAGCCGCACACTAGATATATAATACCCTGCACCTACCTCCACCTGCAGAGCCGCACACTAGATATATAATACCCTGCACCTACCTCCTCCTGCAGAGCCGCACACTAGATATATAATACCCTGCACCTACCTCCACCTGCAGAGCCGCACACTAGATATATAATACCCTGCACCTACCTCCTCCTGCAGAGCCGCACACTAGATATATAATACCCTGCACCTACCTCCACCTGCAGAGCCGCACACTAGATATATAATACCCTGCACCTACCTCCACCTGCAGAGCCGCACACTAGATATATAATACCCTGCACCTACCTCCACCTGCAGAGCCGCACACTAGATATATAATACCCTGCACCTACCTCCACCTGCAGAGCCGCACACTAGATATATAATACCCTGCACCTACCTCCACCTGCAGAGCCGCACACTAGATATATAATACCCTGCACCTACCTCCACCTGCAGAGCCGCACACTAGATATATAATACCCTGCACCTACCTCCACCTGCAGAGCCGCACACTAGATATATAATACCCTGCACCTACCTCCACCTGCAGAGCCGCACACTAGATATATAATACCCTGCACCTACCTCCACCTGCAGAGCCACACACAGATATATAATACCCTGCACCTACCTCCACCTGCAGAGCCGCACACTAGATATATAATACCCTGCACCTACCTCCACCTGCAGAGCCGCACACTAGATATATAATACCCTGCACCTACCTCCACCTGCAGAGCCGCACACTAGATATATAATACCCTGCACCTACCTCCACCTGCAGAGCCGCACACTAGATATATAATACCCTGCACCTACCTCCACCTGCAGAGCCGCACACTAGATATATAATACCCTGCACCTACCTCCACCTGCAGAGCCGCACACTAGATATATAATACCCTGCACCTACCTCCACCTGCAGAGCCGCACACTAGATATATAATACCCTGCACCTACCTCCACCTGCAGAGCCGCACACTAGATATATAATACCCTGCACCTACCTCCACCTGCAGAGCCGCACACTAGATATATAATACCCTGCACCTACCTCCACCTGCAGAGCAGCACACTAGATATATAATACCCTGCACCTACCTCCACCTGCAGAGCCGCACACTAGATATATAATACCCTGCAGCTACCTCCACCTGCAGAGCCGCACACTAGATATATAATACCCTGCAGCTACCTCCACCTGCAGAGCCGCACACTAGATATATAATACCCTGCAGCTACCTCCACCTGCAGAGCCGCACACTAGATATATAATACCCTGCAGCTACCTCCACCTGCAGAGCCGCACACTAGATATATAATACCCTGCAGCTACCTCCACCTGCAGAGCCGCACACTAGATATATAATACCCTGCACCTACCTCCACCTGCAGAGCCGCACACTAGATATATAATACCCTGCACCTACCTCCACCTGCAGAGCCGCACACTAGATATATAATACCCTGCACCTACCTCCACCTGCAGAGCCGCACACTAGATATATAATACCCTGCACCTACCTCCACCTGCAGAGCCGCACACTAGATATATAATACCCTGCACCTACCTCCACCTGCAGAGCCGCACACTAGATATATAATACCCTGCACCTACCTCCACCTGCAGAGCCGCACACTAGATATATAATACCCTGCACCTACCTCCACCTGCAGAGCCGCACACTAGATATATAATACCCTGCACCTACCTCCACCTGCAGAGCCGCACACTAGATATATAATACCCTGCACCTACCTCCACCTGCAGAGCCGCACACTTGATATATAATACCCTGCACCTACCTCCACCTGCAGAGCCGCACACTAGATATATAATACCCTGCACCTACCTCCACCTGCAGAGCCGCACACTAGATATATAATACCCTGCACCTACCTCCACCTGCAGAGCCGCACACTAGATATATAATACCCTGCACCTACCTCCACCTGCAGAGCCGCACACTAGATATATAATACCCTGCACCTACCTCCACCTGCAGAGCCGCACACTAGATATATAATACCCTGCACCTACCTCCACCTGCAGAGCAGCACACTAGATATATAATACCCTGCACCTACCTCCACCTGCAGAGCCGCACACTAGATATATAATACCCTGCACCTACCTCCACCTGCAGAGCCGCACACTAGATATATAATACCCTGCACCTACCTCCACCTGCAGAGCCGCACACTAGATATATAATACCCTGCACCTACCTCCTCCTGCAGAGCCGCACACTAGATATATAATACCCTGCACCTACCTCCACCTGCAGAGCCGCACACTAGATATATAATACCCTGCACCTACCTCCACCTGCAGAGCCGCACACTAGATATATAATACCCTGCACCTACCTCCACCTGCAGAGCCGCACACTAGATATATAATACCCTGCACCTACCTCCACCTGCAGAGCCGCACACTAGATATATAATACCCTGCACCTACCTCCACCTGCAGAGCAGCACACTAGATATATAACACCCTGCACCTACCTCCACCTGCAGAGCAGCACACTAGATATATAACACCCTGCACCTACCTCCACCTGCAGAGCCGCACACTAGATATATAACACCCTGCACCTACCTCCACCTGCAGAGCCGCACACTAGATATATAACACCCTGCACCTACCTCCACCTGCAGAGCCGCACACTAGATATATAACACCCTGCACCTACCTCCACCTGCAGAGCCGCACACTAGATATATAACACCCTGCACCTACCTCCACCTGCAGAGCCGCACACTAGATATATAACACCCTGCACCTACCTCCACCTGCAGAGCCGCACACTAGATATATAACACCCTGCACCTACCTCCACCTGCAGAGCCGCACACTAGATATATAATACCCTGCACCTACCTCCACCTGCAGAGCCGCACACTAGATATATAATACCCTGCACCTACCTCCACCTGCAGAGCCGCACACTAGATATATAATACCCTGCACCTACCTCCACCTGCAGAGCCGCACACTAGATATATAATACCCTGCACCTACCTCCACCTGCAGAGCCGCACACTAGATATATAATACCCTGCACCTACCTCCACCTGCAGAGCCGCACACTAGATATATAATACCCTGCACCTACCTCCACCTGCAGAGCCGCACACTAGATATATAATACCCTGCACCTACCTCCACCTGCAGAGCCGCACACTAGATATATAATACCCTGCAGCTACCTCCACCTGCAGAGCCGCACACTAGATATATAATACCCTGCACCTACCTCCACCTGCAGAGCCGCACACTAGATATATAATACCCTGCACCTACCTCCTCCTGCAGAGCCGCACACTAGATATATAATACCCTGCACCTGCCTCCACCTGCAGAGCCGCACACTAGATATATAATACCCTGCACCTACCTCCACCTGCAGAGCAGCACACTAGATATATAATACCCTGCACCTACCTCCACCTGCAGAGCAGCACACTAGATATATAACACCCTGCACCTACCTCCACCTGCAGAGCCGCACACTAGATATATAACACCCTGCACCTACCTCCACCTGCAGAGCCGCACACTAGATATATAACACCCTGCACCTACCTCCACCTGCAGAGCCGCACACTAGATATATAACACCCTGCACCTACCTCCACCTGCAGAGCCGCACACTAGATATATAACACCCTGCACCTACCTCCACCTGCAGAGCCGCACACTTGATATATAATACCCTGCACCTACCTCCACCTGCAGAGCCGCACACTAGATATATAATACCCTGCACCTACCTCCACCTGCAGAGCCGCACACTAGATATATAATACCCTGCACCTACCTCCACCTGCAGAGCCGCACACTAGATATATAATACCCTGCACCTACCTCCACCTGCAGAGCCGCACACTAGATATATAATACCCTGCACCTACCTCCACCTGCAGAGCCGCACACTAGATATATAATACCCTGCACCTACCTCCACCTGCAGAGCCGCACACTAGATATATAATACCCTGCACCTACCTCCACCTGCAGAGCCGCACACTAGATATATAATACCCTGCACCTACCTCCACCTGCAGAGCCGCACACTAGATATATAATACCCTGCACCTACCTCCACCTGCAGAGCCGCACACTAGATATATAATACCCTGCACCTACCTCCACCTGCAGAGCCGCACACTAGATATATAATACCCTGCACCTACCTCCACCTGCAGAGCCGCACACTAGATATATAATACCCTGCACCTACCTCCACCTGCAGAGCCGCACACTAGATATATAATACCCTGCACCTACCTCCACCTGCAGAGCAGCACACTAGATATATAACACCCTGCACCTACCTCCACCTGCAGAGCAGCACACTAGATATATAACACCCTGCACCTACCTCCACCTGCAGAGCCGCACACTAGATATATAACACCCTGCACCTACCTCCACCTGCAGAGCCGCACACTAGATATATAACACCCTGCACCTACCTCCACCTGCAGAGCCGCACACTAGATATATAACACCCTGCACCTACCTCCACCTGCAGAGCCGCACACTAGATATATAACACCCTGCACCTACCTCCACCTGCAGAGCCGCACACTAGATATATAACACCCTGCACCTACCTCCACCTGCAGAGCCGCACACTAGATATATAACACCCTGCACCTACCTCCACCTGCAGAGCCGCACACTAGATATATAACACCCTGCACCTACCTCCACCTGCAGAGCCGCACACTAGATATATAATACCCTGCACCTACCTCCACCTGCAGAGCCGCACACTAGATATATAATACCCTGCACCTACCTCCACCTGCAGAGCCGCACACTAGATATATAATACCCTGCACCTACCTCCACCTGCAGAGCCGCACACTAGATATATAATACCCTGCACCTACCTCCACCTGCAGAGCCGCACACTAGATATATAATACCCTGCACCTACCTCCACCTGCAGAGCCGCACACTAGATATATAATACCCTGCACCTACCTCCACCTGCAGAGCCGCACACTAGATATATAATACCCTGCACCTACCTCCACCTGCAGAGCCGCACACTAGATATATAATACCCTGCACCTACCTCCACCTGCAGAGCCGCACACTAGATATATAATACCCTGCACCTACCTCCACCTGCAGAGCCGCACACTAGATATATAATACCCTGCACCTACCTCCACCTGCAGAGCCGCACACTAGATATATAATACCCTGCACCTACCTCCACCTGCAGAGCCGCACACTAGATATATAATACCCTGCACCTACCTCCACCTGCAGAGCCGCACACTAGATATATAATACCCTGCACCTACCTCCACCTGCAGAGCAGCACACTAGATATATAATACCCTGCACCTACCTCCACCTGCAGAGCCGCACACTAGATATATAATACCCTGCACCTACCTCCTCCTGCAGAGCCGCACACTAGATATATAATACCCTGCACCTACCTCCACCTGCAGAGCCGCACACTAGATATATAATACCCTGCACCTACCTCCACCTGCAGAGCCGCACACTAGATATATAATACCCTGCACCTACCTCCACCTGCAGAGCCGCACACTAGATATATAATACCCTGCACCTACCTCCACCTGCAGAGCCGCACACTAGATATATAATACCCTGCACCTACCTCCACCTGCAGAGCCGCACACTAGATATATAATACCCTGCACCTACCTCCACCTGCAGAGCCGCACACTAGATATATAATACCCTGCACCTACCTCCACCTGCAGAGCCGCACACTAGATATATAATACCCTGCACCTACCTCCACCTGCAGAGCCGCACACTAGATATATAATACCCTGCACCTACCTCCACCTGCAGAGCCGCACACTAGATATATAATACCCTGCACCTACCTCCACCTGCAGAGCCGCACACTAGATATATAATACCCTGCACCTACCTCCACCTGCAGAGCCGCACACTAGATATATAATACCCTGCACCTACCTCCACCTGCAGAGCCGCACACTAGATATATAATACCCTGCACCTACCTCCACCTGCAGAGCCGCACACTAGATATATAATACCCTGCACCTACCTCCACCTGCAGAGCCGCACACTAGATATATAATACCCTGCACCTACCTCCACCTGCAGAGCCGCACACTAGATATATAATACCCTGCACCTACCTCCACCTGCAGAGCCGCACACTAGATATATAATACCCTGCACCTACCTCCACCTGCAGAGCCGCACACTAGATATATGGCTGCTCTGTGCTTCCAGGACCTGTGATGATGTCACATGGAGGGGAGGAGTCAGGGGTCACATGATCAGCTCCTCAGTGTAGTCCCATATTGGTGTGCACACACTGGATGAGGCGCGGTGTCAGTGGACAGTTATAGTAATCCGCTGTTGCGTATGTATGTGACCCCTGTTGCGTATGTATGTGACCCCTGAACACTCTTATTTGAATCTTTGCTTTATTGAATATTGATGAGTTCAGGTGAGGAGAAGATTTATTGAGCGACTTTAAAATAAAGACGTTTGGACCTGATCGGTCTTGAACACAAGTCGCTGAAAATGTGTGTATGATGTATATGGAGCAGAGCCACATGTGTACGATGTGTACGGGACAGTGCCATGTGTGTACTATGTCTACGTAGCGGAGCTGTATATGTAACAGCCGTGTGTGCATTACGTGTATGTAGTGGAGCCGTGAGTGCATAACGTGTATGTAGTGGAGCCGTGAGTGCATAACGTGTATGTAGCAGAGCCGTGTGGGCACAACATTTATGTAGCGGATACCCTCGTTTACCACTTTATTAATCCCCAAAAACACCCGTGCAGGTTCAACATAATCCATACGCGGTCACAAGACGATTCAAGCTCTGCTACATGTAGTCACAGCACGTGATCATGGCACATGACCGCCTGCTGTGAGGTTCAGGCAGAGACTGAGCAGCGATCAGTGGTGACATCACACAGGTTAGCCGCGGCCACAGCTGGAGGTTCCCACGGTCCACCACTTGTGACCGCAGGTAACTTGACCTCAGGTGACTTCAGTGACCTCACCGGAGTTCATTCACCGCTCATCACGCGACTCACTCAGTCTCTGCCTGAACATCACAGTCAAAGTCACTAAAGTTAAAACCATTTTGTTACAGCTCAGTTTTTTGGTGTTTTTTGTCTGCTATCTTGCTTTACTGCAAGTTGGGGGTGCAGCCCTCCTTATACTGAGGCTGAACAACCAATTGCTTCCCACTTTGTTGTGTATTTAATCTGAGACCCAGCTGACCACGTGTTACCATCCACATTGGAGTTTTGATAGACACAAGTCAGGTATATATATTAGTTTTAACTTTAGTTGGTTAGGGACCATCCCAGATGGGTACACCGTGACGAGGTGGGACGGCTTCTTACCTTTTTGCAAAAATGTATATACTAAGTACCCTGTTATTAAGCACTTGCATTTTATTCATTATTATTCAGGGTATTTTTCATACAATTTTTCTCTTTGTTTTTTTTCTGACCATCACAGTGTACGTAGGAAATACTGTGGATAGAAGTGCAGAATAGGGTCTTACCAGGTAAGGTAACAAATAAGCCAAGGTAATTTCATTCCCCTATTAGGGTTGTGCCAGTCACAACTCCTAAATGCACATAAAAGATGGCGGCAGCCGCAGACCTGGAAAGCGAATTCAGACATGACAGGGGAGAGATCGGGTGTATGCCGCGCTATCACCAGAAAATCAGATGTTATTTCATCTCTTTATGCTTTATTCAGGTCGACGCGTTTCAGAGAACACTGTCTCCTTCATCAGGACGACAAGGAAAAATTAACAGTCTACTACAGAGTAAAGAACCTATATATACATACAGATACGGCAGAGGACCGCCCGCTGTATTTCAAATACTGGAGGGACAATAGACTAATCATATAACGGCAACAAGATTTAAAGCATAATGTATTAAAAGACGACTTTAAAAGTCCTGGAAGTAACAAAATATCGCAACAATATAGAAATTACAAAACAAAAAGCAAAAAGAGAAAAAGAATAATGCAAAAATATTTCTTGGAAATATAACAGAATGCAGAGAGTCTAGAACTGTGGGGTTTACTGGGGATCGTAGTAATACACTGGCTGGAGGCTCTATCCACAGCCCTATATAGGGGATCATGATAAACAATGGGAAGATAAGAAAGGTTTTGGTACTTTTTGTGTTAATAAATGGGGGGGTTGTGCTGAAAAACTAAATTGATGATGATATTACAGAGATAAAAAAATAAAATTAAAAACCTTCATTCTCACGATCGTGTATTATTTATCAAAGGGGAAAAGGAGAAAACTGAAGAAAAATAAAAAATTGCGTGTGTATAGTGACGGGTTGAGCAAAAATTGATATGCAGTGCGAATGTTCAGAGACCACGAGCAGGAAAGTCCTTATGGGTAAGAAGTGTTGGGAGGTTTCATAGAGCAGTGCAGACATAATATACAGTGTGTGTGCAGAGATCGCGTGCGGCAATCGTACATATGAGGTTAACGTACTACTGTAGAAGGAGTTAATATAAGCAAAAAAAGCAATATGGGTGAAAATTTAAAAAAATTCTTTTTGTATAAGTGCCCTAAACAGACCCAGTTAGAAGCCATGGAGGTGGCGGTCCGCCTGCGGGTTTTAATGTGCAAATACAGATGAAGCCGCTCAGGAAGCAATGAAGAAAAATCCATGGAGGAAAGTAATTAATGAACATTTCTTCAGTTTTAAAAACAAAAGGAATGTTAAAATAATTTTAATAGAATTAAAGAATATTGGTTATTGGTGGGGAGTGTTGATGTGCACCATATATTTGTATTCCTTAGTATAGTGATTCTAGCTGTGAAGGTTCAGAAAGCGAGTGCCAGAGCAAAGCAGGAGTGCGCATGCGTGAGGGGTAACAGGAGTTCAGGTCCATGGGAGAGAACCACACCGCGCATGCATGGGGGTAAAAAGACTTCAGACCGTGGGAATTACCTCACTGCGTCTGCGCAGATTACGGAAAGTTCACAAGCTTCAAACAAGAAGCCCTCCCGCATGACTACAGTGCGAAGGACAGTGCCGGAATAACCACACACAGGACCCCATAAAGGGTTCCCGAATCACGCACCCCATCCCTCAATTAGAAACATGAATCATTAACACCAATCATATACAATTTATAGTTATATAACTTAACATACTTAACGTACTTAACATGGACAAAACAGAGTTCATTGTCTTTCCCCCTCCTCACTCATCTCCTCCAACAAGCCTTTCCATCAAACTTGATGGTTGCTCACTCACTCCAGTTTCACAAGCTCGTTGCATTGGAGTAACCCTCGACTCTGCTCTATCCTTCAAGCCACACATCCAAGCCCTCTTCACCTCATGCCGATTACAACTCAAAAATATCTCCCGGATCCGTGCTTTCCTTAACCAAGAATCTGCAAAAACATTAGTGCATGTCCTCATCATCTCCCGCCTCGACTACTGCAACCTCCTGCTCTCTGGCCTCCCTTCCAACACTCTTGCACCCCTCCAATCTATTCTAAACTCTGCGGCCCGCTTAATCCACCTCTCCCCTCGCTACTCCCCAGCCTCGCCACTCTGCCAATCCCTTCACTGGCTTCCCATCGCCCAACGACTCCAGTTCAAAACATTAACCATGACATACAAAGCCATGCACAACCTGTCTCCTCCCTACATCTGTGACCTTGTCTCCCGGTACCTACCTGCACGCAACCTCAGATCCTCACAAGATCTCCTTCTCTGCTCCTCTCTTATCTCCTCTTCCCACAATCGCGTACAAGATTTCTCCCGTGCATCCCCCATACTCTGGAACGCTCTACCTCAGCACATCAGACTCTCCACTGCCGTGGAAAGCTTCAAGAGGAACCTCAAGACCCACCTCTTCCAACAAGCCTACAACCTACAATAGCCCTCAGTCCAGTAGACCACTGTGCAACAAGCTCTGTCCTCACCTATTGTACCATCACCCATTCCCTGTAGACTGTGAGCCCTCGCGGGCAGGGTCCTCTCTCCTCCTATACCAGTCTGTCTTGTACTGTTAATGATTGTTGTACGTATACCCTCTCTCACTTGTAAAGCGCCATGGAATAAATGGCGCTATAATAATAAATAATAATAATATTAATAAATATAAACATTATTAAAATGAAACATATTTAAAAGTCGGGACCTGAATTAAAATAATATAAAATTATCATAACATAAAAAAATAATATAAAAACAAGAAATCTATTAAAATGATTAAAAATATATTAAAAAAATAATATTAATAACACAGATCTGTCAGCTCATTTAAACCTATAGGCTACAAAGTGTTTAATTTGTATATCCAGAATGTTTCTTTTGTACTTAATACCTCCACTCTATTAGGGGTATTAGGAGAGATCTGTTCAATGGGGTCACCCTTAAAGCCATATTTTTATTATGAACTACCGTACAATGCCTAGAGAGTCCGTGTAATAAAAAACAGTTTTAATATTCTGCCTATGGGAATGAAGTCTGTTGTGGAGTGTCTTAGAGGTACTGCCCACATACTTTATTACACTCAAATTCTATCAGGTATACAATAAAAAAGACTGGCATCTGAGACTGCCCTTGATCAGAAAATCTTCCGAACAGAGGAAGAGCAGAAGGATTTCCTCTTATGTTGGATGTTTGATTGACTTACAGAATAAACAGTTTTTTGCAAAGCATCAATATGAGCCTGCTTGCAACACAGAGCTCACTGTACCTGTGGCGCCCCTGCAGCTTCAGGCACCACAGGGTACTGCACCTCATCTAGGGTGCAGTGTTCATCTTGGATACGGAGGAGGTCATCACCGGTAAACCACCATAACACATCCAACACATAACACGGGAGCTCTTTCACTGGGACTGGGACAGGGTAGGTGCAGGGGGTGGCCATCATGAGGTATGGGACCTCCTGCCCACTATTTCAGCAACCCAGGAGGTGGGGCACCTTCAGCTATCTCACACAGAATTCAGTTAGCGCCATGTCGGCACCCAAGAAGGGGGTCGAGAAGGCATCAGGAAGAGAGGTCAGGAAAAAATGACAGACTAGAAAGGGGCCCATGGTCTGGAGCTGGATGCTTGACCTAGGTTCTTAGGAAGAAGGGGAATCCCAGGATTTGCAAGGAGTTTTAGCAACTACCCATGACCAGTTCCACGGCCCAGAGGCTGGGGTGGAGGGAAGACCACTAAAAAGAACACACATCGGCTTTGATCTCTGAACTATCCTGGATCGGGTGGAGCCCATACCAGCAGAGCACGGCACTCCAAAGGTGGTGTAATCTCAGTGAGTAAAGAACTTTGACTTCAACCTCTGTATCGTCCCATCACCCGACACTCCCATTATCTGCGTCATAGGCGACTACTGCTCCCAACATCCTCCCTGGGGCCTGAGCTCTGCCTGTGGAGAGCTGTACCATCCGAGCTGCGTGATCATCCGCCCCAGAGAAGACCTCCCGCAGCGGCGGCTAATACTTGGCTGCACAGCACAGGTGGTGTCACGAATACAAACTCCACACACCATCCCAACTATTATTGACACTGCCGGGGTCACGGAACCGGGCCCGGCCACTGTGACAACCCAAACCAACACCGGCCCAGTGACGAGTAATCCACCCGTGGAACTTCTCAACCTGCTGGGGGCTACAATATTTCTCAGGGTAAGGGCCTTTCTAAAAGTGATACCTGGATGAGTAGGCATAACATTCTTTAAAATACGATAATTTAATAACATGTTCAATGTTTTTCCAAAACGTTTCTAATAAAAACACTATCATTACTGTATGTGGTAATGAAATTTGTCGTGAAATCATGCAAATTACTGGATTCAAAAGCAGCAGTTCTGAGTTTAAATTACCTTGGCTTATCTGTTACATTACCTGGTAAGACCCTATTCTGCGCTTCTATCCACAGTATTTCCTACGTACACTGTGATGGTCAGGCACAGACTGAGTGAGTCGCGTGATGAGCTGTGAATGAACTCAGTTGAGGTCACTGAAGTCACCTAAGGTCAAGTTACCTGCGGTCACAAGTGGTGGACCATGGGAACCTCCAGCTAACCTAAGTGATGTCATCACTGATCGCTGCTAAGTCTCTGCCTGAACCTCATAGAAGTCGGCCATGTGCCATGATCACGCGCTGTAACTTTACATATAGCAGAGCTTGAATCATCGTGGGACCTCGTGTGGATTATGTTGGACCTGCACGAGTGTTTTGGGGATTAATAAAGTGGTAAAAGAGGGTATCCGCTACATACACGTTGTGCACCCACGGCTCCGCTACATACACATCATGTACACACGGCTTCGTTACATACACAGCTCCGTTACGTAGATATCATACACACATGGCACTGTCCCGTACACATCGTACACATGCGGCTCTGCTCCACATACATCATACGCACATTTTCAGCAACTTGTGTTCAAGACCGATCAAGTTAAATAATTACATAGCTACTTAGGTTGAAAAAAGACCTAGGTCCATCTAGTTCAACCTTTCTCCACCAGTTCTGTGTCGCCCTGGGCAAGCCAGGGGACACAGGTCACACACCACCACACCCTACATCCCAGGTAGAAACATCTAAGCTAACCAAAAATCCTTGTTGCCTTCCTCCAGAGACTGATGATTCACACCAGGGGGTGGGCAAGGCGGTTGGCTCCGCCCACCGAGGAGGACACAGCTCTGGAGGCGGGAGAAACCAGGCAGTCCAGTGAGGGACATGAACGAGTGAACAAGAGATTAGTCCAGGCAGTGCTTGAGTGAGGAGTAGCCCAGACAGGACTAAAGTAAACAGCTAAGTGAAAGTGAAGGAAGAAAAGTAGAAAAGGAGGAAAGCAAGAGTGGTGACAGAACAGAAAGAGTGTGCAAAGCCTGAAGAGTCCAGCTAAGTGCAGGGCAGGTCAGCAAGGTCAGCAACGGCGGTGACTGTCTGAAGGGGGACCGTTTGGAAGTTCCTGGAAGGACCCCGTAGGCTGTGTGCCCGGTGGTCTGGAGCAGTGTTCCGAAGGACAGTAAGCACCAGGGCAGGGGCCTCTCGGACCCCGGCAAGGCTTGGAGTCGCCATAATTTGCCGAATCCGTCAGTGAAGGGGACGTAGATCCCCCAACAACCAAGTCCCGATTGAAGGCAACAGCCCAGCCAGCGTAGGAGAGACACCGCCACCGCCAAGGCACCAGTTTCTCAGGGCCAGCGCCTGCGGGCAAAGAGTAGAGCTCCTCCGGTCCAGCTTGAAGCCGGGGAGCGGGTTACCGGTGGGGACCCATCGCAACCAACAAGTACACAAAGGTGCAAGGAAGAGGGACATCACCGTCACCTACTGGGAGAGCAAGTGCAGCCGTCCGTGGGACCGTCTTACCAGCCGTTTGGTTTACCGTAAGAACTGTGTCAACGTCTCAGGCTGAGTGAGTACCACAGTGCCGCAAGGCACAGCGCTGCCCCCGTGTCCCTGCGCCCACCAGGCCCTGCACCTTCCACACCATCACTGGGTCCTGGGATCACCAACCCCTACCCACGGAGGGGCAACACAACACCTGGCTGCTCCGCATCACCATCCCCGGGATCCCCATATTGAGCAGCGGTGGTGAAATCACCACAACCGTGGGTGGCGTCACGGACAATAAACTATTCCCACACCCAACAAACCCCTTTCACTCACGGGCGAAGAGCGCCGCTCGAGAAACCCCCGGGATCCGGCCCACCGCTCGAGCCACCACTGAGCAGCAGCCGCCGGACCCGAGCAGAAGGGGTGAGCGTAGTCTGCTGACACCCTCCTCCCCGCCCGCAACAACTTGGCGTCACGAACAGGATCTTACCGCTCTGCCGTCTGGTAGAGGTGCGCCTTGTTACCGCCGGAGGTATCCGGCAGAAACATTTCAGAAGCCGCCATCTTTGGCACGAAAAGTTCCCGCTCGAGCGTCTTCTCGAGCAGTAGAGGCGCGAAGGCCAAAACCCCGCCCCGAGAGAGGAGGGGCCGGAAAGAGCTAAGGGGGACGCGATGGCGGCTGGCTGTATGTGAGACGCAGCTATAAAAGCAGGGACGCCAGGACTCTGCAGACATACTGGGTTCCTGGAAAGCACGACTGTCGAGATGTCTGCCCCACCTAGTTCTGCAGAGACTACCGAGCGGGTGTCTGGAACAGCGGCATGGTTGAGGGCCCGGGCGGCGGGGATCTGCCGTCACTTCCAGAGTCAGATCGGCGGGCTGATGGAGCAGTGGGCCGCGGAGGTGGAGGCCCTAGTTGCTGTGGCGCGAGTGTATGGAGTGGAGGCCGTGATGGAGGAGCTGGAGAATGACCCACGCCCCTGTGTCCCCGAGGGACCGGTCGCTGCGGCTGAGGGACCCGGTCTGCCCCTGGTTCCTGTGTTACCTCCGTCCTACTCGCTCGCGCGCTGCACCGCACCTGGCCCGTCGGATGTGCACCCCTCTGTGACTGCGGCAGGGGCAGAAGATAGCGACTCCGGGCCTGACACTGAGCCTGTGTCAGAAGAAGAGGAGGGGGTCGTTGCCCTGCCTGGCATGGAGGCCACTTATGTTCCCCGAACCGGGGGCAACGGGTATCGGGCGGCCCTTCCACGCCGTGCTTGCTACGCACTGGAGGGGCTGGTGCCCGTGTCCTTCCACCCCGAGCCGGGTGAGGAGGACGAAAATACCCAGTAGGGCAGCGGATGCCCGCTGCAGCAGTCCCCGTTGGGACCATAAGTCTGAGTTTACAAGTTTGTTTGAAGAATGATAAGTGAAATGATACCGAGTACTTCACCTGATTGTCTGCTGTGATTGAACCGGCCGGAGCCGGCACCGTTGTCCCCGTGGGGACCGTTTAAAAGTTATTTTGCATGGGAACTATCCATGGACAAGCCCGTGAACTTGCAGGGCACCCACAAACGTTAAGTGGCTTGTAAATATGTTGTTTGCCGTTACCGTTTTCCGCAATGCCGCCTCCGGAGAGGCAGGTTGGAGGGAGGGCCCTCAGCAGAGCAGGCTAGGGCCCAGCCACCAAAGGAACCGGTGGCTACCCTCTGGAGGGAAGGACAGATCCCGCTCGGGTACCGTGTGCTGGACTGTGGGTCAAGGGGTGCTGCCTGGGTTTTAGGGGCAGCATCAGGGCCAGGTTGCTTGGGTGGGAGAGAGCGGAAACCGTAACCGTAAACCGTTGCAACGTTAAAGAAATATGCCTCCCGTTTTGGGAAGAGTTATTAAAAATGTAAATATGTTATATTATTATTATGTTATCTTTTGCAGAAAAATAAATCCGGTGTTGGACGGCAGCACGCGGACGGTCTGCATTTTGCTAAGGGGGAATGTGTCGCCCTGGGCAAGCCAGGGGACACAGGTCACACACCACCACACCCTACATCCCAGGTAGAAACATCTAAGCTAACCAAAAATCCTTGTTGCCTTCCTACAGAGACTGATGATTCACACCAGGGGGTGGGCCAGGCGGTTGGCTCCGCCCACCGAGGAGGACACAGCTCTGGAGGCGGGAGAAACCAGGCAGTCCAGTGAGGGACATGAACGAGTGAACAAGAGATTAGTCCAGGCAGGGCTTGAGTGAGGAGTAGCCCAGACAGGGCTAAAGTAAACAGCTAAGTGAAAGTGAAGGAAGAAAAGTAGAAAAGGAGGAAAGCAAGAGTGGTGACAGAACAGAAAGAGTGTGCAAAGCCTGAAGAGTCCAGCTAAGTGCAGGGCAGGTCAGCAAGGTCAGCAACGGCGGTGACTGTCTGAAGGGGGACCGTTTGGAAGTTCCTGGAAGGACCCCGTAGGCTGTGTGCCCGGTGGTCTGGAGCAGTGTTCCGAAGGACAGTAAGCACCAGGGCAGGGGCCTCTCGGACCCCGGCAAGGCTTGGAGTCGCCATAATTTGCCGAATCCGTCAGTGAAGGGGACGTAGATCCCCCAACAACCAAGTCCCGATTGAAGGCAACAGCCCAGCCAGCGTAGGAGAGACACCGCCACCGCCAAGGCACCAGTTTCTCAGGGCCAGCGCCTGCGGGCAAAGAGTAGAGCTCCTCCGGTCCAGCTTGAAGCCGGGGAGCGGGTTACCGGTGGGGACCCATCGCAACCAACAAGTACACAAAGGTGCAAGGAAGAGGGACATCACCGTCACCTACTGGGAGAGCAAGTGCAGCCGTCCGTGGGACCGTCTTACCAGCCGTTTGGTTTACCGTAAGAACTGTGTCAACGTCTCAGGCTGAGTGAGTACCACAGTGCCGCAAGGCACAGCGCTGCCCCCGCGTCCCTGCGCCCACCAGGCCCTGCACCTTCCCCACCATCACTGGGTCCCGGGATCACCAACCCCTACCCACGGAGGGGCAACACAACACCTGGCTGCTCCGCATCACCATCCCCGGGATCCCCATATTGAGCAGCGGTGGTGAAATCACCACAACCGTGGGTGGCGTCACGGACAATAAACTATTCCCACACCCAACAAACCCCTTTCACTCACGGGCGAGGAGCGCCGCTCGAGAAACCCCCGGGATCCGGCCCACCGCTCGAGCCACCACTGAGCAGCAGCCGCCGGACCCGAGCAGAAGGGGTGAGCGTAGTCTGCTGACACCCTCCTCCCCGCCCGCGACAGTTCTACATTTGGTCACTAAGTCATTTATAACCAACAATGTTGTGTGTACTGAGGAAATCATCCAGCCCTTTTTTAAAAGCTGTTATAGTATCTGCCATTACTACCTCTTATGGTAGGGCATTCCACAGTTTGACTGCTCTAACTGTAAAGAACCCTTTCCTATTTAGCTGCCGGAATCGCTTTTCTTCCACTCGCAGTGAAGCCCTGGTCCTTAGTATTGTCTTTGGAAGGAATAAGTCATGTGCCAGTCCTTTATATTGAACACACATGTATTTATACATATAAATGAGATCTCTTCTGAGACGTCTTTTTTCTAGGCTTAACATATCTAACTTTTTCCGCCTGTCATCATATGTGAGGCCTTCCATTCCTTGTAGTCTAGTTAGCAGCCTTTGAACTGACTCTAACTTCTGAATGTCCTTTTTAAAATGTGGAGCCCAAAACTAGATCCCATATTCCAGATGTGGCCTTACAAGTGATTTATAGAGGGATAATAATACGTTGGGATCATGGGATCTGATCTCTTTTTATACACCCTAAAATCTTGTTTGCTTTAGCAGCTGCTGCTTGACATTGAGTGCTGCTGCTCAGCTTATTTGTAATAAGAATACCCAAGTCCTTTCCTGTTCTGTAGTCCCTAGTTTACTTCCATTTAATGTATACGCAGCTATAAGATTACTTCGTCCTAGGTGCATTACTTTACATTTATCAACATTAAATCTCATTTGCCAAGTATCTGCCCATTCTGACATCTTATCCAGATCTTTTTGTAATATTGTACTATCAAGGTCAGTTTTTAATATCCTACATAGTTTGGTGTCATCAGCAAAGACTGACACTTTACTATCAATCCCATCCACAAGATCATTAATAAAGAGATTAAAAAGGATCGGTCCTAGCACAGATCCCTGCGGCACCCCACTGCTGACTATAGCCCATTTAGAGAATGTTCCATTTATGACTACTCTTTGTTTCCTAGCTTTTAGCCAATTCCTTACCCAGTTGCATATAGTTTCCCCTAGTCCCTGCTTCTGGAGTTTCAGTATAAGGCTATTATGCGGTACAGTATCAAATGCCTTTGCAAAGTCCAAATAAATCCCATAAGCTGCATTACCAATATCCAGGTTTGCACTTACCTCCTCATAGAGCCCCAAGAGGTTAGTTAGACACGATTTATCTTTCATGAATCCATGCTGTCTAACAGTTATTATATTATTTCCTGCAATATAGTTTTGCATGTCATCCCTTAAAATGCCCTCAAAAACTTTGCATACTACTGATGTCAGGCTTACTGGACGGTAGTTGCCTGGATCCACCCTCTTACCTTTCTTAAATATCGGTACCACATCAGCAATCCTCCAATCCTGAGGCACCAACCCTATTATAAGCGAGTCTAAAAAGATGAGTAAGGCTATGTGCGCACGTGTGCGCTCTGCACCGCACCGAAAAGGTGCGCTTCAGAGCGCAGCTGAAAAGCTCCGTTCTGAAGCGCATGGTGCCGGCGAGAACGTGCGCTCTGCCTGCAGCTCCTGCCATAGACAGAGCAGGAGCTGCCGGCAAAGCGCACGGAAGAAGTGACATGTCACTTCTAGAACGCAGCGCTTCGGGCAACAGCCGAAGCGCTGCGCTCTAAGACGCCACGTGCGCACGGCCCCTGCACAATCTCCATAGATTGTGCAGGGGACGCAGGACGCATGCAGTTACGCTGCGCTACAAAGCGCAGCGTAACTGCATGTATTTACGCAACGTGCACACATAGCCAAACAGTGGTCTGTGGATTACGGAGCTCAAATCCCTTAATATTCGTGGATGAATGCCATCTGGCAATGTTTAATTTACTCAGACACAGGTGTACTTCTTGTGTTAAATTAATTATATCAGGTGGTGAACTTTGATTTTTCACTTGTTGAATGATCCCTGGTACAGTCTGTTACTTGGTGACCACAGATGAGAAATGCTTATTTAATATCTCAGTCTTTTGTTTGTCCTCTATAACTAACTTGTTATTATATTTTAAAGGGCCGATACTATCTTTTGTTTTCCTTTTGGCATTAATGTATTTATAAAAGATTTGGGGATTTATTTTAATGTCATTGGCGATTTTTGTTTCAGCAGCTAATTTTGCTTGCTTGATTTCTTTTTTTGCATTTCCTATTGATATCTTTATACTTCTGAAATGCTATTTCTGTATTTTCAGCCTTTAAGATTTTAAATGCCCTTTGTTTTATTATACTTTGTACAGTCTTATTTATCCATAGTGGTTTATTTTTATTCCTGGACATTTTAATACCAGAGGGTATACGTTTTTTACAGGACTCTAGTAGTATATCCTTAAACTTACCCCATTTATGTTCGGTATCCCCAGTTACCATGACATTGTCCCAATCTACACATTTAAGTTCTTCCCTTAAAGGGAACCTGTCAGCAGAAATGTTGCACTAAACATAAAAGATTCCCCCTCTGCAGCTCCTGGGCTGCATTGTAGCAATGTTCCTGTTGTTCTTGTGCCCCCTTTTAGACCAAAATAAAGACTTTATAAAGTGGTACCTTCTTGTATGCAGATACTGTAAATGGTACACGGGGGCGGGCTGCCTGGTGTCCGTTATTCTGCCTCCTGCCGCTTTAGGCCATCCCCCATTGCTCATTTCCATAGCTGTGGACGCCGCCCAGTGTTCCAGAGGTCCCCGCACATGCCCAGTGCCTATGTCTGGTGGATGAGCACTGTGCCCAGTGTCACCGCTGGTGACGTGTGTGCAGGCTTTAGATTATGGGCGGCGCTTTGATTTGCATTACCAAGTAACCGCCCATAATCGCGTGACCGTGCTTTCCCCCTCTGCCTCCTTCGTTCTGCGCAAGCGCAGGCCTGCTGACCACACGTTACCTCTTTCCCATCTTAAGAACACAAACCAGCAGTGTAGGATACATTCTTACATATTCATAGATTATGATATTACATGTATAATAATTCCAATTAGAAACCAGGACTATATCAAATCAGGGCATAAATCGTATAATATATAGTGAAACAAAAGAGAGGACAGACGATCAAAGCCCAATAAAAATAAGAATCAAATTCATACAAAAAGTGATTTTATTATTATTAACAAGTGTTCTCACAAGTATTTCAGTGGACACAAAATATGCATCATATATATCATATAAAACTCAAATTTATACAGCGGAGTTGTGTGGTTGTGACCACCATAGCATATCCTGTTATAATATATAGCCTCTAGTCATGCTCATAGTATCTATATTAATGTGATAGAGGGTATGTTTATTCCAAAATATCCAGCATATGTGTCTATATATATACTGATAGTCACTTTAGATTAACTTTTACAAATGGCCAGCAGGGGTCACTATATTCCAAAATACCCAATGGCCAATAGCCAAAAGGGAACCTCTGCGTCATAAGCTGGATATTGAGATCATGCAAACCTCTAATCAGCAATACCTTACTAGATATCAAGGCTAATAAACAATCCCATATATTATGGCATACTATAACCACCAAAAATAGGGATCACCAAAATATACGGAGTGTATTTACCATTGCATGCCAAGACTCTCATAAAAGTAATTTTAACATTTAGACAGCAGGAGTCACTATGCCATGGATTTGACTAGTAATCAATGTGTAGCCAAAAGAGACCTATGCATCATGTACTAGATATCCAGCTAGATATACAGATCATGCAAACCTTCAATCAGCATTGCCGTACTGGATATCAAAGCTAGCAAACAATCCCATATATTCTGGCATACTATATCCACCATACCCAGGGATCACCAAAGTATACAAACTACTATACCATAGGATTTTACTAGTGATCAATATACAGCCATAAAATACATGGATTATACTATGGATTTGACTAGTAATCAATATGTAGCCAAGAAGGATCCATGTATCATATGTTAGATATCCAGCTAGATATTCAGACCATGCAGACCTCTACTTAGCGATACCATACTGGATAACAGGACTATCAGACAATCCCATATATTGTGGCATACCATAACCACCAAACCCAGGGGTCATTTACCACTGCATGCTGGAACTCACATAGAGGTAGTCTAACCAGATAACCAGCAGGGATCGCTATACCATAGATTATACCAGTGATCAATATGCAACCAAGAGAGACCTATATATCATATGCTAGATATCCAAGTCATAATGCCTCAGATCGACATCACCGCATTAAAGCCAAGGCTAACCAAACTACCGTTATTATAGCATGCCATAAACATCAAGCCATAGTGGTCACCAGGACATACAAATTGTAGTTACCGCTCTGTAAGTAGAACTCCCGACACGTGTTTCGGCTTCTCAACCTTCGTCAGGGGGCGTGTCTAATAACCCGGGAGCACAGGCTTTAAATACTGCCTGTCTCCAATCATCATCAACCCCTTAGATGACGCGCGCGTTGTCATGACGCCTTGCGGACGCTAATCCAGCTACCGCGTCACCAGTCATAAGCCCCAGGATATTATAACCCGGGAGTGAAAAACCAGTATAGACACAGCAGACTGGTCAGGGCCGGCCGCCAGTGACAGCCGTGCGTGCAGGTATCAAATGAAATATATGTGCAAAAGACATAATAATTGTGTGATATATATAAACTGGTGATCTGAAAAATATCATCTCATGAGACTGAAGTAAATATGGGATAATATGTATGTGCCCATCTACAATTTCTGGCACATGAGTATCGACAAAAAAGGAGACAAATGAGGATATTATGACAAGACGTATAATTTGTGAAATAGTATATAGACTACCATATTTATACACATCTCCAAATCTCATAAAACAGGAGGATAGACAAAGTCCCCCATTACTCGAACGGCCATAGTGGTTTCTGTTTAGCATTTTCCATATATCCACTGAACAATATCATTCAACCGTTATCCATTGTATCAGCTGATGCACAAATTATGAGATGTCAAATCCTCAGTCTTTTCCATTTAATTTCTTCCGTCAATAGATATATCATCATTCATGAGAAAAAATTCACAGATAACTAGAAATAATAAAACAAGGGGGTTAATTAGACACAAATTAATTAACACTATAAAAGTAGATGCATCTACGGCACATAAATATATATAGGGCATTCCAGGTCCTGTATGACAGAAACAGCATGATATTCTATAAAAATGACGCAAAACTAATATTTTCATTGAGGCCAGATGGACATACAGTACCCAATGTGTATATCCATCTGGCCTCAAGTTGGGCCAGTCTCCTGCTGATCTCACCACCCCTTATCCCCAAGTCAATTTGGTCGATACCTTTTACCCTTAGTAGGCCACTATTACAGGAATGAAATTTATAAAAATGTCTTGGAAGGGTTTTTAGACCTTCAATATCAGTCGCATTGCGTGCAGCTTCAATCCCCAATATATGCTCACGAGTGCGTACCTTCAGCTGACGTGTCGTGAGTCCGATATAGATTTTAGGACAAGGACATGTCGCGTAATATATAACTGCCCTAGAGTTGCATGTTATATATTTCCGTATTTCATATGTTTTAAGATTTTTAGCGTCAGTGAAGGTACTCTCACGGCATATATTGGGGCATGCGACGCACCCTCCACACGGGAAGCATCCCAATTTTACATTGGGTTTGAAATTTCCCAAAAATGTGGGATCTCTCCTATTGCTCCCATAGTGGCTACGGATCAAATGATCCCGAAGGTTTTTATTCCTACGCATGGTAATCGATATCTTCTCGGGGACAATTTTGTTAAGGGTGGGGTCAGCTTGGAGTATGGGCCATGCCTTCTCCAGGCAATCACGTATGGATGGAATTTGCGCACAATAGTTGGTCACAAAGCGAATTTTGTCACTTGACTCAGATTTCGGTTGGGAATATAGTAGTGAATTTCTAGATGAATGTTTGGCTCTGTGGTATGCTTTTTTTATTACTCGCCCACTGTACCCACGCTCTTTAAATCTTGCCTTAAGATTATGAGCCTGTTGTTCGAAATCCACATCAGTCGAGCAGATCCTCCTAAGCCGGAGAAACTGCCCGACCGGTACCGATCTGATCATAAATTGGGGATGGGCAGAAGATGCATGGAGGAGCATGTTTGTTGAAGTCGGTTTACGATATAAATCTGACTGTAGGAAACCGTCATCATCCTTCCTTATCAATACGTCCAGGAACTCAATCTGTTCAAAGGACCACTGAAACGTGATATTGATGTTGCGTCCCCCCGAATTCATTCCCTGCATAAATAAATTAAGTTCCTCAACCGACCCCTGCCAGATCATGAAGATATCGTCGATGTACCGCGCCCAAAAGAGGACGCGGTCCATCAACGGCTGCTGATCTGACAGGAGGAGGTCCCTCTCCCACAGCCCCAGGAATAAATTAGCATATGAGGGGGCAAAAGCCGCCCCCCATTGCAGTGCCCTGGAGCTGTAGGTAAAAGGAACCCATAAAAATAAAAAAATTATGTGTAAGGGAGAATTCGAGGAGACGCAACACCAACCCACGAAAATCCGAAGGCATATCAGCCATATCCAAATAAAATTTGGTAGCTTCAATGCCATCTTTATGAATGATACTGGTGTTTAGTGACTCAACGTCTCCAGTCACCAGTATCGTATCATTGCCAACATATAAACCGTCGATCTTCCGAAGGAAGTCGCCGGTATCCTTGATGTATGATGGTAAACTTTCAACCATCGGCTGAAGAATGGAATCAATCCAACGGTTGACTTTTTCAAGGAAATTGCCACACCCCGATATAATAGGTCTACCTGGGGGTATGGAGGCATTTTTATGCACTTTAGGCAATAGATAAAAAGTGGCAATTGTTGGTTCAGCCACCAGTAGCGCCGAAGCCAGCCCCCTGTCGACAACACCGCCATCTGCTGCTTCACCAATGATTTTTTTAAGTTGTAATGTAAATGAAGAGAGGGGATTGAAAGTCATTTTTTATAGCATGTTTCATTTTTCAGTTGTTTAAATGCCTCTCTCTCACTCTTTCCCATCTTGCCCTGAGGCAGGAAATAGATGGGAGGAGCGTGGAGCAGGACAATCCTGCGTCTAATCCTGATCGGTGGTGTCCTGCCCCGGAACATTGCTAGAATGCAGCCCATGAGCTGCAGAGGGGGAAATGTTTATGTTTAGTGCAACATTTCTGCTGACAGGTTCCCTTTAAGTTGTTGAAATCAGCTTTCCTAAAATTCCAGGTTTTAGCATTTCCCCTTTGAAATGGTCTATTGAATATTACTTTGAAGGTCCAAACGTTTTTCTTATTCAATATAGCAAAAACTGAAACAAGAGTGTGCAGGGGTCACATAAATAAACAACAGGGGTCACATACATACGCAAAAATAATTTACTGTAACCATCTGTTAACACCGCACTTCATCCCATCCAGTGTGTGCACGCCAATATAGGACTACACTGAGGAGCTGATCATGTGACCCCTGACTCCTCCCCTCCATGTGACATCATCACAGGTCCTGTAAGCACAGAGCAGCCATATATCTAGTGTGCGGCTCTGCAGGTGGAGGTGTGTGGAGATTCCCCATTACTGGGCTCAGGTGGTATTAACCCCTTCAGCTCTGAGACTTTCTTGGTATTTTTCTCTCGCTGATTTCTATGAATCGTGAGGTTTTTGTTCCTTTTCTTCTGATAGATACAAACGCCCCAACTATGAGAGGCCGGAAGTGAGGAAACCCGTCTGCCCTCAGTCCTCGGCCCCTTCTGCCCTCAGTCCTCGGCCCCTTTCTGCCCTCAGTCCTCGGCCCCTTTCTGCCCTCAGTCCTCGGCCCCTTTCTGCCCTCAGTCCTCGGCCCCTTTTTGCCCTCGGTCCTCGGCCCCTTTCTGCCCTCAGTCCTCGGCCCCTTTCTGCCCTCAGTCCTCGGCCCCTTTCTGCCCTCAGTCCTCGGCCCCTTTTTGCCCTCAGTCCTCGGCCCCTTTCTGCCCTCAGTCCTCGGCCCCTTTCTGCCCTCAGTCCTCGGCCCCTTTCTGCTCTCAGTCCTCGACCCCTTTCTGCCCTCAGTCCTCGGCCCCTTTCTGCCCTCGGTCCTCGGCCCCTTTCTGCCCTCGGTCCTCGGCCTCTTTGTGCCCTCAGTCCTCGGCCCCTTTCTGCCCTCGGTCCTTGGCCCCTTTCTGCCCCCGGTCCTCGGTTCCTTTCTGCCCTAAATCCTCGGCCCCTTTCTGCCCTCAGTCCTCGGACCCTTTCTGCCCCCACACAGTATAATGTTCTTCCAGAATGTTCTCATTATATGTTTCCCCTTATTATCTCCAGTAATTGTATTATTACAGCGGATTCTCTATGATGTCACATCGTCATCTCCCCATTCAGGTCCCTACAATATCGGATCCTCTCAGTGGAGATCTTCTATAGAAGAGAATTCTCCTGATTGCCCCGTGAAGGATGGATATGGACAGGGACAAGATGGCGGAGAGGATATTACACCTCACCCTAGAGATCCTCTTCCAGCTTACTGGAGAGGTGAGAGATTCTGATGACGTCACATTACATCATCCTTATCTATGGGAATAACAGATGGACAGAACTGGAGAGGTGAGGACTCTGGAAATGTCTGGAGTGAGATTTATTACTGTGTCTCTCCATAACCAGGATTACACAGTAGTGAAGAAGACCTCTAGTGAGCACTGTCAGGCCCCTGTGTCTGAGGGATGTGGAAGACCCCTGATTCCATTCACGGGGCCACCACCTCACCCCCCGATACATGAGGACATCAATGACCAGAAGATCCTAGAACTCACCTACAAGATGATTGAGCTGCTGACTGGAGAGGTGACACTGCTGGGAATGCTGGGACATTATACAGTAACGCTATGAAGGGATCGGGGGTGACGGTATCATTGTATGTGTCAGGTTCCTATAAGGTGTCAGGACGTCACCGTCTATTTCTCCATGGAGGAGTGGGAGTATTTAGAAGGACACAAAGATCTGTACAAGGATGTCATGATGGAGGATCCCCAGCCCCTCACATCACCAGGTAATAGACAGGACTAAATACACACGGCCTATAATTATCTGTATGTAAGGAATGAATTCAGTCCCTGTATGTGTCTCCTCCAGGTCTATCCAGTAAGAGGACAACACCAGAGAGATGTCCCCGTCCTCTTCTCCCACAAGACTGTAAACAAGAAGATCCCGATGTTCCTCAGGATGTGTTTTCTCCAGCTCTATCCAGTAAGAGATATCTACTCATGTACTTTCTGCAGTAGTTTTGTGTTTACATTTTTAGACTTTCTGCTCTGTTTTTTTTTCAGCTGTATTTTCTTTGCTTCTGCTTCTTCTGCTGTTTGTTTCTAGTGCCTTCTCTATGTTGTTATGAAAGCAACTCAAAGACCTGCAGAGGGTTCATGAATACCCTGTTTCCCAGAAAATACGACCTACACCCAAGATAAGAGCTAGCATGATTTTATGGGACTTTTGGAGAATGCTTGAAATATAAGCCCTACTCCATAAATAAGCCCTAGTTACAGTCAGGGCCAGCGTTGGGAGAAGTCAAACTGTGCAATTTCTCAGGAACCCCACTCTCTTAGGGTCCCCATCAGTTGTATTCTGAGGTTGATTGTTTAAGGACCTTCAGAGTCATGTGACATGATGTAACCAAAGGTCTCTTAATTGCAGGAGTCTAAATGAACTGAACAGAAGACAGGCTGGCATGCAGGACTGGCATTAGGGTAAAGGGAGAGCAAACTGGAAAATTTCACAGGGCCCCCCATTCTCTTTGCAGCCTCAGTGTTTATATACCGATTATAGGACTGCTTAAGGACCTTTTTGACATCATGACATGTGAGCAAAGGTCTCCTAATTACAGAAGTTTAAAGCTGGAGGAGACAGGCTGGTGTGTGTGTGTGTGTGTGTGTGTGTGTGTGTGTGTGTGTGTGTGTGTGTGTGTGTGTGTGTGTGTGTGTGTGTGCCTGTGTGTGTGTTCAATCTTAACCAGCTTTGCCAAAATGGGCAGAGTTTGAGCCGCACATTGAAATGCAAAAGTTTTCAACTACTAAAGAAGATGTAATAAAATGTTTGCTTCAGAGAATCTGAACTACTGGCAAACTACCCTGGAAGGAATGGAGACACCTACAGAAGGAGATTTGACACCTAGACCCTGATTCATCAGAGCAATTATGGCAGAATTCTGGCATAAATCACTTCAAAAGTTCTCAAAAAATGTTGTGCAACACAGAGTTGTAAAAAAATTGTGCGACTTTTCAAGGTTTCATGCCAATTTTAACCAGTTTTGTCAAAATGGGCAGAGCTTGGCCACAAGAAGGGTGTGATGCCACCGCTTCTCTAATTCATAACAAACTGCGGCGTTCCCTATGCCAGAAATTTCACTCCAGTCCCTGACGTCATTTTTCAGTCTACATCGCTGTTCTGGATGAATTGGAGCCCTACTGTTTATCTGCACAAACCGCAAGACCCTGCTACCTGCTTTGGTTACAAAGCCTAAGGATAGGCCATCAACATTACAGTCCCGGAAAACCCTAATACATATCCAGCATCTGTCTTTAACTTTTTTATGTTCATCTTTGAACGAAAATCTCTTTGAGAAGGTCTATGTTGTGGATCAATGTTACAAGGAGATTTTTGCTGGTTATTCAACTGTCATGGCGGCGTCAGGATCTGTGGAAATTATAGATTCTGGTGCTCTGCATTTTAACTCTTTTTTTAACTTTTTCTCTGATGTCTGTGAGCAGCGCAAGGAGACGCAGGCATAAAACCAGAGGCTTGGGCAGGCTAGCAAAAATTATTTTCTGCTGGGATGCTTGTTAATGTCTTTGATCACATGCTGTCGAGAGGAAAGTATCGTTCGCTCCCCTTCTGTATATGCTGGCTGGACTATCTCATTAATGCCAGCTATAGTTTACCTTTATTTTTCTAGTGAGGTGTTGTAATCCAGACTTACCGATGGTTGTTGTGCATTATTCCTGTGTGCTGTTGTAGTGTAAACCCTTGTTGTATTTTTGTTGCTGCCTTCCTGCTCTTCCTTTTCTCCTTAGTCTCTCACTGTTTATTTTTGTGACTTTGCAATGTGTCCTGTCTGTCTTAATCTCTGTTCCCCTCTGGCTTAATTTGTGTTTCCATCATATTCCTGCCCCTTCCTTTCCAGAGGGATAACAGATTAGATTTGGTCAGGAGAATAGTAAGGCACGGGACTCCGGCATCTCCATCTTCAGGGGTAATCCAGAGGTTAGGAATAGCTTATGGTCCCCTAGCGTGAGGGACAGTATAGTAGCCCCCTGTCTCTCATTATCCTGCAGTCACATTGTGAAAATCAATCAGATTATTTACTGTAGCACATTTCAGAGAACTGGTGCTAGGAATGGGAGATCCGAATTAACGAAGATGTAACTTTTAAGGCCCCATTACACGCATCGATTTATCGTGTGATCGCATGTGCGATTGCACCCGCCCTCATCATTTGTGCGCTACAGGCAATTTGTTGCCTGTGTCGCACAAAGTCGGTAACCCCCGTCACACATACTTACCTCCCAGACGACGTCGCTGTGGACGGCGAACATCCTCTTCCTGAAGGGGGAGTGACGTTCGGTGTCACAGCGACGTCACACAGCGGCCGGCCAATAGAAGCGGAGGGGCGGAGATGAGCGGGACATAACATCCCACCCACCTCCTTCCTTCCGCATTGCCGGCGGGACGCAGGTAAGCTGTGTTCATCGTTCCCAGGGTGTCACACGGAGCGATGTGTGCTGCCTCGGGAACGATCAACAACCGGCGCAGAGAAGGTGGGACGATATGAAAATGAACAACGTGTCAACGAACAACGATAAGGTGAGTATTTTTGCTCGTTCACAGTCGTTCAGTGGTGTAACACGGTACGATATCTCTAATGATGCCGGATGTGCGTCACAAACTCCGTGACCCCAACGACATATCGTTAGATATATCGTCCCATGTAACGGGGCTTTTAGGTGTCGAAAATGGACAACAGATTCAGGATACATTTTTTTCCTAATTTAATTTCTGATGTTATGGTTTTAAAAAAAAAAAATGTACTTTCAAGATAATATCATTATAAAATAATAACATTGTGTTTATTTTTAGCAGATGACTGTATTGGGAGTTCAGATGGATCTCTAATTTCTTCAGAATTTAAAACAGATTATCAAAGTATCACACATGATATTTATGAAGAGCATGCTGTTGTCCCATATATACCTCCAGTCCTTCCTCGGAAAGCTCTTTCTTCTCATCTTTTCAAACCAGTCCAAAATTACGATCATCAAAAAACTCACACTGGGCAGAAGCCATTTTCAAGCTCAGAATGCAGTGAATGTTTTATTCAGAAATCAGATCTTTTTAAACATCATAGAACGCATACAGGGAAGAAGCCATTTTCAAGCTCCCAAAGTGAAAAATGTTTTACTTGGAAAATAACCCTTGCTAAAAATCAAAAAATGAACTGTAGAAAGAATCCATTTTCATGCTCAGAGTGCGGGAAATGTTTTATTAAGAAATCAGACCTTGTTAGACATCAGAAAATTCACACGGGGGAGAAGCCATTTTCATGTTCAGAATGTGGAAAATGTTTTATTCAGAAATCAAACCTTGTTAGACATCAGAAAACTCACACAGGAGAGAAGCCATTCTCATGTTCAGAGTGTGGGAAATGTTTTACTCATAGATCCCTTTTTGTTAATCATCAGAAAATTCACACGGGGGAGAAGCCATTTTCATGTTCAGAATGTGGGAAATGTTTTATTCGGATATCAGATCTTGCTGAGCATCAAAGAATTCACACAGGGGAGAGGCCATTTTCATGTTCAGAATGTGGGAAGTGTTTTATTCAGAAATCACATCTTGTTAGGCATCAAAGATCTCACACAGGGGAGAAGCCATTCTCATGATGGAATGTGGTAAATGTTTTACTAGGAAATCAACTCTTGTTGACCATGGAAAACTTCACACAGGGTATAAACCATTTTTATGTTCTGAATGTGGAAAATGTTATTCTTATAAATCAGATCTTATTAAACATGGGAAGAAGCCGGGGGGGCAGAGCTAGCCGATGGCAGGTTAGGACACAGAAAGAAGGAGCTCCCACAGACCCACGGCAGAACTCCAATAACACAGGCACTCACCAGGCTCCAGGACGGTAATGGCGCGCAGGAGGGGACGGGCGACGAGCACACAGATCCAGGAGGGAGAAGGTGCTGATATCGCCCGCTTTTTCGGAGCAGCAGCCTCTCAGCCTGACACTGAGCCCATAATCAAACCACCACAACGACACACATCACCTAAAGAACAAAGACCCTCCAATTCAAATACCTTCACCAGCAGAAACAAAGGAGACAAGAATAAACCAGACCAGTCACAGGTACAAGAGGAAGATTGGGATTGGAAAGCACATATTAGATCAATTCCAACCAGACAGGAAATAGACTCTTTGCTGGGGAAACTAAGGGAATCCCACAAGCAGGACATGGCTGCTATACAATCAGAGATCAAACAAATTGGTCAGCGTGTAGCAGCTACAGAAGAGGTGCAGGAACAGATATTTTCCCATATAGAATCACATCAACAAGTCCTATCAGAGCACACAGCCCAGATACAGGACATTTTGACCCATTTAGATGACATTGAGAACCGACATCGCCGTAATAACTTAAGGATTAGAGGCCTCACAGAGGCAGTGGAACCATCACAGCTGGACGAATGGGCACAAAAATTCTTCACCCGTCTCCTCCAACGTGATCCAGAACAACACACAGAACTGGACCGCATCCACAGATCCCTGGGTCCCAAATCCCCTGACCCGGCCAGACCAAGAGATGTGATATGTCGGGTCCACTTCTATAAAGAAAAGGAGGCCATACTACAAAGATGCAGAGAGAAAGGAGCGGGTACGTATAAAGGGACACCCTTGATTGTCCTGCCAGACCTATCACGGAGAACACTACAACTACGTAAGGCCTTAAGACCACTACTCCAGTCCCTTAAAGATAAAGATATTCCATATCGCTGGGGATATCCTTTCCAACTCCTAGCAAAGAAGAATGGGAAGTCGGCAGTCCTCCGGTCCTTGGGAGATCTTCCTAATTTCTTAGGGACTTTTGAACTGCCTATGATCAGCCTGCCAGATTGGCCAACTCCGGGAGGTCCCACACCCTTACCACCAAGGGAGCAATGGCGACAAGTACAGAACAGACGAGCTGGAGGATCCCCCCGAGATGTACATCGCTGATCATCGCTGACCATCCAGAGAAAGAAAGGAAACATACTGGAGGAACCAGGAGGCAAGATACATGTTGATTATATTTTACTGTTTACCTACCTACCCATCTATAGAGCATAACTATATCAATGCTTTTTCCCACCTCTCCCATCGTACCATCTCCTCCCCCCCTTCCCTTTTTTTTTTACTTATTCTCTCTCCCCGCTTCTCACCTTCCTACATTCTCCACACTCTCATCACTCTCTAGCACCCGGCTCACCACCTATTCTCCCCCGCCATAATTATGCATACCATATGCCCCACACCATATTCAACTCTCTTGCCCCCCAAATTTTTCCTGCTTCTCCCCACTGGTCCTTTATCTTCGCATGTTGTCTTTCCCCTTCTCTCCTTTTCCCCTTCCCCTTCATCTAGATCTGATATTGAGCTCTGGTTTAATTACATTTTTCTAAGTTGGTTGTAACGTGTTCTCCCGGTGCCATATGTTTTATATTTGAAATATATCAAACATTCGGGGGTTAGGAGGAGGGAGGGAAGGAAAAGTTATTGACCATTATTGAATTGCATATGTGGATTGTTATTCATATTTCATGTGGGGGTCTGTCGTGGGGACGGGGAGCTCTTGAAGTGCCGTAGGCTTCCCCGTACCTCTATTAGGGACGTGGCAGAGTGCCACATTAGACAATAGTCTACTAGTAGATACTCAGGAGCAGTAGGCCATCTAGTCCTACTTAGCTTACTTACCTCTTTTCTTTCTTAACTATCTTATTTCTATTCCTTTCTTCTTTTTCCTTTTCTTTTCTCTCTTTCTATCCCCTTCCCACTCTTTTCTGTGTTGTCGCACCTAACCTTTTGCACCTACAATACTAAAGGTTTAAATAAACCTGAAAAGAGGAGTCAAATCTTATATCGTCTTCATAGGAAGGGAGTTAAAATAGCTCTATTCCAAGAGACACACTTCATAGCTTCCAATACACCTAAATGTAAAACCAAAAATTACCCGACGTGGTTTCATGGCCCACACCCTAGCCGGGAGGCATGTGGGGTTTCCATTGCCTTTCACAAAACGTTCCAGCCAACAATCCTTGACACTCTCATTGACCAGGAGGGACGCTGGTTATTTCTTAAAATATCTTTTTTGAATAACATCTATACTATTGCTAACATCTATTTTCCAAATCAAGACCAGGTATCCTTTGGACTGGAGACTTTGAGGGGGCTGGCGGAGTTTGCGGGTGCCACCTGTATCATCGTGGGAGGAGACTTCAACCTCGTTCTAGACCCGGTCCTGGACTCGTCCTCTGGTAGGTCCGCAATCCCCTCCTCGGCACTATGTGGATTGAAAAGGGAACTGACATCCCTTAAATTAGTTGATCTTTGGAGGGTCCTGCATCCCGGAGTCAGAGACTACAGTTTTCATTCCACAGTACACAACAGCTACACCAGATTAGATCACATCTTCATATCCCATGACTTGCTGGACAAATCCCCGGGCTGCTCGATGGATGTCTTCCTTTGGTCGGACCACGCACCAGTGTATGGGGAAATTGGGGTAAGGGACAGAGGGGACACGGGACACACCTGGAGATTTAATGATAATCTACTTAAAAATGAGCAGTGTCTGGAAGATATCCATAAGACCATTGCAAATTTCAAAATAGATCATGCGGCAGATCCTACACCAGACCCAGTCAAATGGGAAGCGTTAAAATGTATGATTCGGGGGGTTTGCATATCGCATGGATCCAGAATTAAAAAAGAAAGTGCAAGAGAGCTAAAAGAACTACTGCTGCAGCTAGGCCACAAAGAAACGATAAATAAATCCAGAGCCAGTGATATACTCAAAATAGAAATATCTAACATTCGTCACCAAATATTATCCATACTAGACCGAAAAACGTTGTGTGCCAGGGATAAATTCCGCAGGAATATCTTTGAGTTTGGAGATAAAAGTGGACGATTACTGGCCAGAACCCTACATCACAGATATGCACAAACTCCAATACTCTCGCTAAACTCACAGACAGGAACTCAGATCCACTCTACCCCTGACATTCTGGAAGAATTTAGAACTTACTATGCAAAACTTTACAACATCCCAACTCCACATGCCCCATTATCTGACACGAGACACCATAACATCTTAGAATACCTCAATAAATATGCACCAGACCCTCTTGAGGATACAAAGGCTGAGAGCCTAGAAGAGGATTTCTCAGACACTGAACTAAGCGATGCTATTAAAGCCCTTAAAGTTGGCAAAAGTCCTGGCCCCGACGGGTTTACCCCCCGGTTCTACAAAATATGTGGAGAAGCCTGTAGCTCTATAATGTTGAAAGCCTTTAACTCCATAACAAAAACATGCCAGTTCCCTAAACAGACACTTCAAGCCCGAATAACAGTAATCCCAAAACCTGGCAGGGACCCACTAACTTGCGCCAATTACAGACCTATCTCATTAATAAACGTGGATATTAAACTATACTCTAAAATGATAGCTTTGAGATTAGGCCCCTACATTCCCAAACTGATACACAAAGACCAGGTAGGATTTGTTCCAGGGAGGGAGGCGCGTGATAATACAATCAGAACCCTATCTCTGGTAGCCCAAGCCCGACAACGCCAAACCCCAATGTGCCTCTTGACAGTCGATGCCGAAAAAGCATTTGACAGAGTCCATTGGGGCTTTTTAGAAGCCACACTGCAGGCAATTGGCGTCCGTTCGCGCTTACTACAATGGGTAAAGGCCCTATACCGTGAACCAACGGCACAAGTGGGCGTGAACGGACGCCTGTCAACCCCATTCAATATTGGAAACGGCACCAGACAGGGATGCCCTCTATCACCATACCTATACATTTTGGTAATGGAATCCCTGGCAAACGCGCTTAGGAAAAACCCCTCGATAAAGGGGTTACAGATAGGACCAACGTCTCATAAACTGGCACTGTTTGCAGATGACCTCCTGATATATGTGACACAACCAAGGATTAGCTTACCCGCTATACTACAGGAGTTTGAGACTTTTGGTGGACTCTCCAACTTTAAAGTAAACCTACAAAAAACAGAGATCCTAAACGTATCGCTATCGTCGGTGGAAGAGGATGCCCTCAAACCCGTTTTTCCCTTTAAGTGGAACAGCAATTGCATTAAATATTTGGGGATCAGGGTACCTTCTAAACACCAAGACCTATATGAACATAATTTTCCAGACCTTTTAAAAAACATACAAAAAGACCTCACGGCAGGGCATAACCTCCCCTTCTCGTGGTTTGGTAGAGTCAATACAATTAAAATGGATGTCCTACCCAAAATACTATATATGTTCCAGACAATCCCATTGAATCTAGGAGAAAACTTCTTCCTCAAGTTAAAAAAGATGATCAGCAATTTTATATGGCGCGGTACTAGACCCCGACTGAAATACTCCATGTTGAATAGGTCTCGCTGGGGCGGAGGGGTGGGGCTACCTGATTTTAAAGCGTACCATGCGGCGTCGGTGGGCAATTGCATACTGGATCTCCTCCATAACAGGGACAGAAAATTGTGGGTAGAGATTGAATGTGATTTACACGCGACCATGACGCAGGGAATCTTCTGGTTATCATCTAGAATCAACTTGGAGACCCTGGGAATTTCCCCGATTCTTTTGTCTCTGGCTAACGCATGGAGGAGGGCCAGTAGGCGATATAGGCTGACAGGGGAACCGGGCCCTATGACGCCACTGGTGGGCAACCCTGCATTCCAGTGCTGGCTTCGCGAAATCCGTCCCAGCTTGATTTCAATGCCAACGGGAGGGATCCCACGTGTTAAAGGTGTAATTACTCAACTGGGTTGCAGACCACTGATGTCCTTACTAGGTGACCGGCCAAGAGAGCCAAGTCATTGGTTTCAATACTTACAACTACGTAGCTTTGTAGACTCTCTGGCTCCGAGATCTGAGATGCATAGGGACTTGATTCCATTTGAAAGACTATGTTTCCTTCGAGAAACACCTCCCCACACAGTCTCGATAATCTACAACATAACAGTGTCCGGGGGGACGGGGGGGACCTGCCCGAGTATGTAGGGCAATGGCAGTCAGAACTGAGAGACTTTTTCCAAAGAACAGTGGCATAAGTCATTTAACCTAACACGCAAATCCACCATCTCATGTAGAATGCAGGAACTGAACTATAAAATCCTCGCACGGTGGTACAGGACACCCGCCAGGCTCCACAGAATGTTTCCAGAGGTCTCAGACACTTGCTGGAGGTGTCAGACCTCGGTGGGCACAATGCTGCATATTTGGTGGTCTTGTCCAGGGATCCAGGGATTATGGGAAGACGTCTTTGCTCTCTATAATCATTTACATCATGTGGGAGTGACACCCTCGCCGGAAGTGGCACTCTTCTCGATGTACGGGGGGGGCAATCTCTAAGGCGAAGAGAGGTCTGCTCTCATACTTCATGATCTCAATGAGACAGATCATACCGAAACATTGGAGGTCCACCTATACATTGAGAAGAGCAGACTGGGTGGGGGCTATGGATGCCCTGAGACGTTTGGAAGAGATAAGAGCATTTGATGAAGGGAGAGACTCACTATGCTTTTCCACCTCGTATCCGTGGCTTCAATTCAGAGAAACACAACAATTCCAATCCTGGTTACTCACGGGCACGCTGCCACATTGATGTTTGGCGGGGTGAAGTGGCCCTCCTGATGGGAGGGTGGCGTGGTGCGACGTCACAGAACTCTACATAATCTCTCTTTCTCGTGTTTTCCTTCTTTCTCTTCTCTTTCTCCCTCTTCTTCTCCTTTCATCCCTTGCTTTTCTTTCTTTCCCCTCTTTTCCTTCTCTAATTAGTATACATAGGTTTACTTGTTGAAATATATGGCAAGATTATACAGAATGATATTGCCATCTACATATTAAATAGAACAATTGATATATACTTGGGATAAGATGTCATTAAGGATATTATGAAGAATTTTTCTTGTAAGACCTACGATAAAGTTCACTGTAGTATATGCTGTATAAGATTTAAATGCCCAGACCAAACTGCAACTTTTCCATATTCTGTAAAACCGGGCACTACAAAATTATCTATATTCATGCTTTGTCATATAATTTTTCTTGAAAACAATAAAGAAATGTTAAACGAAACATGGGAAGAAGCCACACGGGGAAGGAACCTTTTTCATATTGTGAATAATTGAAATGTTTAACTGTTAAATCAAGTCTTGCCACCCATCAGAAAATGCTCAAGTAAGAATTGGTGAGGGAAAGAACCATTTTATTTCTTTTTAAACCTATCGTATTTTTTGGACCATAAGGCGGGCTTTGCACGTTGCGACATCGGTAACAATGTGTTACCGATGCTGCAGCGATAGTCCCGCCCCCGTCGCACGTGTGATATCTAGTGAAAGCTGCCGTAGCGATTATTATCGCTACGGCAGCTTCACACGCACATACCTGCCGTGCGACGTCCCTCTGGCCGGCGACCCGCCTCCTTCCTTAGGGGGGTGGGTCGTGCGGCGTCATAGCGACGTCACACGGCAGGCGGCCAATTGAAGCGGAGGGGCGGAGATGAGCAGGATGTAAACATCCCGCCCACCTCCGTCCTTCTCATTGCAGCCGGCGGTGATGTTCCTCGCTCCTGCGGCTTCATACACAGCGATGTGTGCTGCCGCAGGAATGAGGAACAACATCGTACCTGTCACACCATCGGCATTATGGAAATGTCGGAGGCTGCAGCGATGATACGATAACGACGCTTTTGCGCTCGTTCATCGTATCAAAAAGGTTTTACACATTGCGATATCGACTGCGACGCCGGATGTGCGTCACTTTCGATTTGACCCCACCGACATCGCATGTGCAATGTCGCAACGTGCAAAGCCGCCCTAAGACACACCTAGGTTTTGAAGGAGGAAGATAGGGAAAAATATTGAAGCAAAAAATGTGGTCATGACACTGTTATGAATAAAATATTTTTATTCAAAGGGTTATATAATACATAAGGGAAGGGAAGAAAAGTAAGATGTCAAACAAGTAGAACAAGTTATTATAGAAATAGTTCATATGCGATCTAGATTCGGTATCAAACAAGTGTCGAAGGATAAGTGGGTAGGGAATTGTGGGAAAAGTAGGTGTGTGGGAGAGTTGAATGAATTTATTATGGGTGTCTGAAAGGTGGGGAAAGGGAATAGGGATGGAATAGGGTATAGGAGAACCTTAAAGAAGTTGTCCAGTTACCAAAACTGATTTTTTTTTTCTGATAAATCTTGCTAATATGTGCCTCTCCACACATCTATTATGTTATTTCAGCAATATTACCTTTTATTGTGTTCTAACAGCACATCCTCAATGCTGGCTCCAGCTCTGATGGGGTTAATCTCTCTTCTGACTTCCTGGGTTCAGTTCCTACAACTCCCATAATTCTTTGTGGCTTTAGGGCTGTATCTAACTTATCTAACACACCCACTGTGTCTAACACACCCACTCAGCTCTCCACCCAAAGTCTCCTCCCTGCCTCTTCCCAGTGTGGATGCACTGAGAGCAATCACACAGAGACAACAGCAGCTCCCAGCTCTGCACAACCAGAGGAAAAAAGCGTCTATCTTCTGCTTCTTCTCATATAGTTCATAGTCTGTGAGTGTGTGTGTGTGTGTGTGTGTGTGTGTGTGTGTGTGTGTGTGTGTGTGTGCCTGTGTGTACAGAAATTATGATTATTACCCAGTGCAACATGTGAAAAAAATAATTGGGGGAAAAAAAATGAAGGGGTCATGAGATTGCTTTTTTCCCTCTTGCCTAGTCTGTGTGTCGTCCGTATCATCCGTGTGGCATGCATTTTGCAGGCTACTTTCACATCAGCGTTTTTTTGCCTGTGGGCAAATAACCGCAAACCGCATATGACCGGATCCTGTGGATTAAATGTGCAGCGCATGCAACCGTTACTTTACCGGATCCTTCTACAGCGGGACACAGAATTTATCGGCCGGCACTGGAGTCAGCTGACTCCTGATCTCACAGCCCGCACATGCTGCAATAGCTGCAGGTGGGCTCATTCACATGACCGTTCCGTTTGTCCTGGTCAGTTCCTGTTTTTTTTTGCGAACCCACGGACAGGACCATCTTTTAAATGTCTTTTGTGTAGGATCAGATGGCACGCGGTAGCACTTACATGTGCATCCGATCCTACAAAAAAACCACATCGGATGCCGTATGTCCACTCCGTTATTATGGAACATGTCCTATTCTGTTCCATAATAACGAACCGTGACTCAATACAAGTCAATGGGTCTGCAGAATTCCCGGAAGCAACACGGAAGCACTTCCATGTGACTTTCGTCGGGTGCCCGTGCAGTCTGTGTCCCGCTCCAGCCCCAGCCCCGCGTCTGCCCGCACAGCAGTGTCAGCAGCTGCCCGCACTGCAGTGTCAGCAGCTGCGGGGATGACAAACGCTACCGTCAGGAGGTTAGTAAGTTCATTACCTGCGGTGATGAAGTCCTGCACTCCTGACGTCAGCGGTCGTCACTGCCTTCTATGCCCGCCGCTTGTCACATCACCTCTCGCTGTTGACCCGAGACTGTGACTAGTGGTAACGTCATGGGCCGCTCGCGATACTTGGTTTGTGAAGGCGGCGGTCATTGAACTCAGTGACAGTGCTGCTGTCAGGAGTTCAGCGATCATCGCAGGTAATGTACCTCGCTAACCTCCTGACAGCAGCACTCGTCATGCCCTGCAGTGACCTGGGCTGACCTATTGATGTTAGCTCAGGTCACTGGGTCACTGGTCCCAGCCAATAGGGAACATTCTGTTCTTCATTGGCTGGGACATTGACTATGGTATGGATCGTCGTGGGACCCTCTTGGATTACACCAGACCTGGATTTGTTTTTCTTTCTAATAAATTGGTGAAAGAGGGAATGTGTTGGGGAGTGTTTTTTCAAATAAAAGTGTGTTTGTTGTCTATCTTTTTTTATTACTGACTGGGTTGGTGATGTCGGGTATCTGATACACGCCTGACATCACTAATCCCAGGGCTTGATGCCAGGGGACATTACATATCTGGTATCAACCCCATATATTACCCCGTTTGCCACCGCACCAGGGCAACGGGATGAGCTGGGGCGAAGCACCAGGATTGGCGCATCTAATGGATGCGCCACTTCTGGGGTGGCTGCGGCCTGCTATTTTTAGGCTGGGAAGTGTCCAATAATGGTGGACCTCCCTAGTCTGAGAGTACCAGACCACAGCTGTCCGCTTTACCTTGGCTGGTGATCCAATTTGGGGTGGACCCCGTGTTTTTTGTTTTAAATTATTTATTTAATTTAAAATAACAGCATGCCCTCTGTTTTGGATTACCAGCCAAAGTGAAGCTGCCAGCTGTGGTTTGCAGGCTGCAGCCGTCTGCTTTACCCTAGCTGGCTACAAAAGATAGGGGGACCGCATGTAATTTTTTTTTATTATTTATTTTTTGGCTAAATACAAGGCTAAGCACCTTAGTGCCACATGAAAGTCACAAAAGGGTGCCAGCTTAGAATATGCAGGGAGGTGGGACATTATATATGTCTTTCTCATCTCTCTATCTATCTATCTTTCTATCCATCCCTCCATTCATTCATTCATTCATTCATCCCTCTATCTCTCTGTCTCTATATCTATCTATCTATCCATCTCTATATCTACTCATCTATTTATCTTTCTTGCTGCTTCCGTTCTTTGCGGTCCGCAAAAAAAACGGAAGGCACACGGATGCCACATGGATGCATCCGTGAAAAAAAGGACCGTTTTTTGCGGCCCGCAAAAACGGAACGGTCATGTTAATGTAGCCTTAACAGCAGTCACTGCCTGCTGCCGATCACATGTGACCGTGTGCGGGCTGTGTGTACAGGAGTTCAGCTGAGTTCAGATCAGCTGACTCAAGTGTCGGCTGATTAGGCTGGGGCCACACGGGGATTACTGCAATCCCCTCGCATTACACTCGACTCACGCTCAGTACAGCAGAGCTGAGTATCATGCGTGTGTCCCTGCGACTGAGGTCCGACTGTGTGAGCAAACCTCAGCTGCGGGGGGCGGTCCGGCACTGAGTCAGGAGGGGTGGGAGGGATTTCTGTCCCTCTCTCCTCCGTAGTCAGCTATTGTGAGTCTCGCTCTGCACTTGCGGTACACCAATGTACCACAAGTGCAGTGCGATTTTTCTTTCACCCCAGACACTTGAATGGGTAAAAGTGGAAGAGTCTTGCATTACAATTGCAGCATGCTGCGATTGTTTTCTCGGTCCAATTAGGGCTGAGAAAATAATTGCTCATGTGCGCTGACACACAGGCTAATATTGGTCCGAATGGGATGCGGTGTTTTATCGCACTCCACTCGCACTGTTTTTCTCGCCGTGTGGCTTAGACCTTACTTGTTCTGTGTCCCCCTGCATCCATCGCAGTGTGTGCGGGCTGGAGTTCAGCTGAGCTCAGATCAGCTGACTCCAGTGCTGGACCAAACTCAGGGGACCTCACAGCCCGCACACGCTGCGATGGATGCAGGGGGACACAGAACAAGTAATCGGCCGACACTGGAGTCATCTGATTACTTGTTCTGCTGGCTGTGTGGTCAGGAGTAGGGATGAATGAGCAGTAAAATGATTTGGTGGTTGATGGGAGAAGCCCATGTCGATTTTTTTTTTAAATTCATTAAAAATAAAAAAAAATAAAAAAAACAATCACATAACCCTAACCCTAGGGTTAGGAGTAAAAAAAAAAGTGTGGGCTCCTGCTGCATTTTCTATTGCTAAGGGTAACCCAAGCAGCTACTGGCTGCTAACCCCCGCTGCTTGGTGTTACCTTCACTGGCAATGGAAAATCCAGGGAAGCCTTTTTTATATATATATATATATATATATATATATATATATATATATATATATATATATAAATATAAAGGTTTTTGCCTAAAAACTTTTTTTTTAAAAAATGACGTGGGCTTCGCCATATTTTTTGTACGCTAGCCAGGTACAGCAGGCAGCTACGGGCTGCCCCCAACCCCCAGCTGCCTATTTGTACCCAGCTGGGAACCAAAAATATAGGGAAGCCCTTTTTTTTTAATTATTTCATGAATTTCATGAAATAATTAAAAAAAAAAATTACGTGGGCTTCGCTCATTTTTTTGTGTTCAGCCAGGTACAACTAGGCAGCTGGGGATTAGAATCCGCAGCGCAGGGTGGCCCAAGCTTTCTGGGCCCCCCGCTGCGTATTGCAGTCCACAGCCGCCCCAGAAAATGGCGCTTTCATAGAAGCGCCATCTTCTGGCGCTGTATCCAACTCTTCCAGTGGCCCTGGTGGCAGGTGGCATGCTGTTTAATAAGGGGTTAATACCAGCTATGTTTTACCAGCTGGTATAAAGCCCGAGAATCTTAATGTCAGGCCAACTTTGACCTGGCCATTAAGAATCTCCAATAAAGGGTTAAAAAAAAAAAAAAAAGACATCACACAGAGAAAAATACTTTATTAGAAATAAATACACAGACACAGTAGGGACTTCATTTTTATATTTTTATTACTCCCTCTCACCCATCCACGATCGAGAGATTTCTGTACTGACCATGCCAGGAGAAAGAGAGGGAAGAGAGAGAGGGGGAAATGAGAGAGAGAGGGAAAAGAGAGAGAGAGGGAAAAGAGAGAGAGAGACAGGGAAAAGAGAGAGCGAGAGGGAGGGAAAAGAGAGAGCGAGAGGGAGGGAAAAGAGAGAGCGAGAGGGAGGGAAAAGAGGGGGGCAGAGAAGAGGGGGAAGAGGGGAGGGGGAGAAGAGGGGGAAGAGGGGATGGGGAGAAGAGAGTGGGGGGAGAGAAGAGAGGGGGGAAAGAAGAGAGGGGGGGAGAGGTGCTCTGTCACCAACTTGCTCCACTCTGTGACTTGTGGTGCAGGTGACAGAGTGGAGACAGTTGGTCGCATGCAGCAGGACAGGTGACAGAGCAGAGCGGTGACATGCTCTGCTCTGACACATGCTGTGCTGCATGGGACCAGCTTGTCAGTGTCTTGCTGCGTCCTGTAGTGCTGGGGGGAGGAGCACATGATCACACCGCCCACTCTCCTGACATCGCAGCAGAGCGGGCGGGTGGAGCGTGAGATCACACACCTACATGACAGGGGGAATTTCAGCTGAAGAACCCCCCTGTACTCCACTCAGGCGCGCCCTGTGCCTCACCATCTGCCGGACGCTAAGCTGTCTTCACCGCTCCACACTGTGCCATCCTCCGGATCATGGCGCCAAGCATCCTCTGACGTGCCCGTCAAGTTTGAGAGCCCGGAATTGACGGGACGTAAGAAGATACTAGCGGCCACAGCACCAGGGGGTCATGTGACCGGCACTGAGAGTGCAGGATAGCGCCGCTCAGTGCCAGAACTGGAAATAGAGGCCAATGAAGAAAATGCCTATAATGGTAAGTGGAACTCATAGAGAAAATAAAAAAAATGGGTGAACCACCCCTTTAACATAGCATAACAGTACATGAGATACAGTTCTTATGAGAATGTAGGTGAAAGGTCACTCCAGCTGCAGCACATAGTAAATCTTATCTAAACAAACGAGGCAGGGACTTAGGGGCACTTTGCACACTACAACATCGCAGGTGCGATGTTGGTGGGGTCAAATTGAAAGTGACGCACATCCGGCATCGCAGGCAATATCGTAGTGTGTAAAGCCTTTTTGATACGATTAACGAGCGCAAAATCGTCGTAATCGTATCATCGGTGTAGCGTTGGTCATTTCCATAATTTGGAAATGACCGATGTTACGATGTTGTTCCTCGTTCCAGCGGCATCACACATCGCTGGAGCGAGGAACATCTCCTACCTGCGTCCTGCGGCTCACGCCAGCTATGCGGAAGGAAGGAGGTGGGCGGGATGTTTACGTCCCGCTCATCTCCGCCCCTCCGCTTCTATTGGCCGCCTGCCATGTGACGTTGCTATGACGCCGCACGACCCGCTCCCTTAATAAGAAGGCGGGTCGCTGGCCAGAGCGACGTCGCAGGGCAGGTGAGTGCATGTGAAGCTGGCGTAGCGATAATGTTCGCTACGCCAGCTATCACCATGATATTGCAGCTGCGACGGTGGCGGGGACTATCGCGCTCGGCATCGCAAGCATCGGCTTGCGATGTCGTAGTGTGCAAAGTGCCCCTAAGATGTAGGATTACAATGTACAATGCATTTACTACAGTCTTCCATCTAAGATTCTATCACTAACACATGTAATTTGCTTTGCTCACCGGATTACACTAGGCAGGGGTGAATGTACAGAGAGGTAAATCAGCAGGTCCTTTCCTAACAAATCAAAGGAGAAAATGGCTGCAGGCTTCTTCTCAGCTCAGAGGGGCGTTCCTTACCCAGAATACATTTAACTTAAAGAGAAACTAAGCAATTCAAAAGAATAACAACGACCTCTAGGGATTGTAACAGAAACTGCAATGAATGACTATTAGCAGGCTGCCAAGGTAGAACAATGATACTTATCTACTGTCTCATCTTGCCCTTGAAATACCTCGGGCACCTCCGAGCATAGCTCGTCCGTGAGTTTCTTAATTCCCACCTCAAGTCTTTGCATGAACTGATCCCCAGACTCCTTAGTCCGTTTATCATATGGCATGTCGTCAACACCAGTACCCTGGACTTCTTTTATTTTCATAGCGAACGGGCTACCAGCAGTACACAGAGACCATACATGTCACTCCAAGTCGTGTCAAAATTTTGGGCTATCTGCTTCATTGCCTTATGATACCCTATTGGATTTTTATAGAGGTCAGGAAATGAGGCCACCATACTGAGTTGCACCATCTTGGACCAAGGTTTAAACCATTCGATCACTTCCCTTCTTTTGTTGGCGTCAGTACCTTCTTCCATAGTGATCTGTGTGGTCACTGGAAGAACGGTGGTCTGACCCTTCCCAGATGATCTCCATGGTCTGTCCACTCCACATGCTCTACATTTCTCATTTCTCATCTTTTAAATCATTGACCGTACCACATTTCTCACAAACCTATGAATCTGGAGGATCAACACGAGTTGGCTTAAAAGCTGGTGTTGTGGTGTATTGTACTAATGTTGTGTTTTCATTATTGGGAGCAGGAACTATTTTCCAAATATTTCCTTCTACCCTTTCTAGCTGTACTGTACTTGTCTCTACATGTTGTGGAGAGGGTGACAAATGCAACTGGAGAGGAGGGAGAAGGGAGAAAGAGGAGCCCCCAGGAGAAAGAGGAGGGGGAGAGAGAAATGAGATAGGAGTTTTGTCTAGGATGGGAATTTTGGTTAATTCATAGGTACGGTCTCCTTCTGAGATAGGAGAACTGCAAGAAGTGGGTCACTTCCAAAGGAAGATGCATCCTTTAGCAGTGGAGGATATCCATTATCGTATGCAGGAGGGGACCCCCATGTCCTCTTGGGTATTGTACAAAATCTGCTGAGTACTGGGGTGTCTGTATTGTTGTGGGTGGTGAATAGGGTACTGTACTAGTGTGCCACCCCTGTGCCAGCAGCCAGCGCTGCTCGGATCCGGGGCTTACGGTACGGCTCGAGGGGTTCCCCTGACCCAGGGGTCGCACGGACACTCCGAATAAAAGGGGGACATGTTTGTACGGGATTGATTGTAGATTGTCTGTGACGCCACCCACGGTGTGTGGTGAAGTGGGACACCAACGCTGCTGTTGTGGGATTCCCGGGGGAGATGTAATAGTAGCCGGATGTTAACCCCTCCGTGGGTAGGGATGGTTGCCCCGGGGCCCAGTGTCTCTGTGCAGGGTATGGCGACGGCAGGGGCTCGCATGCCCAGATGGACCAGGGGGATAGTTGGTTACTCACTATTGAATGAATCACATGAGTCTTTTGGTAAACCAAGGTGCTAGTGGCCGGCCGCCGAGGCCGGTTGTACTCTGGTCCGCTCACCCGGGCTGGTGGTCGCTGTCCTTTCCTCTGTACTGTTTTGTGTGTTGTGGGCTGCCTGGTTTGGAACTCAGGAGTCCGCTGCCGGCTGTTTGTGTGCCTAAGGAGCTGTGCCCGCTGACGCTGACCCATAGGATCTATGGGCCATGGCGGTTGCCCTATCCCTCTCTGTGGGTGGTTGTCTGCTTTTGGGACTTTGGTTGGGACAGGACCTGTAATCCTGCCCTCAATCGGTTAATTAGCTAGGCCGCTGGTTTCGGTCCTAGCTTCAGGGTCCGAGTACCCCCTCTGTGCACGGTTTCCGGTCGGGTCTCCGGTGTCGGTACCAGTGGGCTCCAACCCTCCTCCGGTCCTCCTTGGATCTGCCGAGCCATCTTCCCATCTCCTGCTGAGGGAGACCACCGTCTGCCACCTAGCCAAGGTACCAGGGCTCTGACCCTGGCACCTTTCAACTTGAACTTCCTCTGCTGGAGCTACACCTAGCTCCAGCCCACACTCCTGTCCACTTGAACTACAAAACTTCACTCCATGTTTTCCCGCCCGGGCTGTCTAGACCCCTAGGTGGGCGTTCCCTAACCGCCTGGTCCCACCCACTGGTGTGCCTGTCTTGCCCTAAGGGGGGGTGACTAGGGTTTCAGGTCAGCTGTATGTTACCTAGGTGAGGGAAGGTGTTATGCGGGGGCCTATGTGTGACCACCTGGTTTTGCCAGGGCGTCACACTAGCACTGGATGTACATGTTGATTGTGGTGTTCTACTTACAGTATGTCTAATCTAGCTCCTGCCTGTGACGGTGCAGATGGTGATGCAATTGGTGATACAGGTGGTGATACAGACAAGGATGCAGAAGGACTGTGTGTCCCATATTGAAAATTGTTCATTCTACCTGTTCTTCTATATTCATCGTCATCGTTATTTATAAGGGGATGATGACGTTCAGAAGTCCGGATCCACGCTGCTACCTGAGCATGGTATCCGTGCTTCTGAATCCATTGGTCATTCTCACGGCTAAATTGCCGCCATCTCTGAAGATCCAAACAACCTGTTTTAGGCATACAAGCCTTTTTCAGTATTTTCGCGCTGTTTTTAACTGCCTTCTTCCCATTCTCCATCCTCACTAAATCAACCATCTTAAATCTTGGATCCATATTGTTTGATTTAGTAGAATGTCTGGTGAGACTGGTTCCCATAGCATCTTGTTCAAGGGTAGCGATCCCTATTTTACAGTTTCACGCTATCGGCTAGACTGCTCAAAGGTAGCAATCCCTATCTTGCTCTATGCTATTGGCAATCCTGCTAGCTACTAATTCCCTTAGGTTCGAATCAGTATTTACCTGCTAGCTACCAATTCTGAACCTTTTGTCTCCAAGTCAATCAAACCAACTTCTACTTTCCGTTCTATTTAAATCTTAGTACACAATTGTCTAACTAGATAAAGACACACAAACAAATACAGCACAACTCCGATTACAATAGCTATATATTCCTCATGCATCTGAGTCATCTGAAGCTGATGCTTCTATCCCTGAGTCCACACAATTTTCTCTATATCGGTAATTATGAGTAGCTTGTTTCTGAGTATATGGTATATACCATCCGGTACGCACTATATAACTACAACTCTTTCCTACTGCATGAGGATGAGGAACAACATGTAAAGGTATAACTCTATATTCTTTACGTCTCTTTGTATAACTATATGCCAGGAAAGGTGCTAAATGAATCCTTTCCAAGAACCACCCTTGTGTTCTTCCTTTCTTTACCAATGTTACTGAGCAAAGACAATGTTCACAAATCATATGCGGCTTGTTCTGTACCTCTGAGCATCAGAGATGCAAAACAACTGTTATCAATATATACCGCAGAGGAATTAAAGCTTTTAAACGCCTGTGGACAAATCAACAATGCATCATCACTATCACCTTCTGCAAGACCAAGCTGCTGAGCATATATTTGAGACAAAAACAATCCTGAACTTTCTTCTGTTGGGCAGAAATGTGAATTAATCCTTAAGTTTATAGACTTTTTACTCGCTATCTCCGTATATGTTAAAGCATAAGCATCTATCAAAACTGGCATAGAAAGCAGGAATTCAAACTCAGTACTTATTTCTGGCAACAATTGGTTAACATCTAGGAAAAGTGATATACTTCCAACACAGTTAATACACGTCATTCCAATTTCATGAGTCACTGAGTCTGTAAGTACACGTAAAGCTGCAGCTCCAGCTTCGAGTCATTTACAATCACTCTTTTCCCCCCTCCTTTTTCTGTATTTTCTCGTTACATGAAACAGGGAAAGTAAGAAAAATAATAAAAGAAAATGACTGAGAAGCTGGAGAGTGAAGAAGAAATATATATCAAGGAGGTAGTATGTTAGTAGCTAATAGATCAGGATAGCAAAAGAACAAGATATAGAAATTAAAGAGATATAGCGGTCATAATTCACAGGGTAATTATATGTGTACACAATGGACACAAGACGGACAAACACACAAACAAACAATAAAAAGAACATAAAATCTACCTGAGGATTGCTAGTTTCCTGTTTCTCACCCCCCAGGACTGACACGTTCCTTCCACCCCCTCTTTGAAGAGAAGACACTTTGAGATCAAAGGCTCAACTTACCCAGGAATCTAGTATGTTCTTATTCAAAGTGAGGGAGAGAGATATGTTCAGTAAGCCTGGATGGAGGTAAAGAGGAAAGTCATTTTGAGTCCTGGATTTTGGATTCGCTTGGAGCCTCCAAATTGTTAGAGCCGGACTCTATTCCTCTCAGGTAGCATGAAATGGATCGGCTGATTCTGAGTGGAGACGCTAAACAAATCAAGACAGACCAGTCTGTAACTTGCCAAGTCATATGCATACACTGTTTATTACAAGAAACAAGGGGTTTTTTTATACCCTTTCGACTGATTACATAATGTGATATATAATTATACAAGTCATAAATTTTAGGTGTTTTCCACATGTCATGTGTCAAGGTTAATCTTTGTTATCACTTCTAGGAAATAACAAAGATTCTGCCAAATCATGTTCCCAGGAAATATATCATATTTTGTCAGGAAAGAAGCATTGGGCCAAAGAGCAAACAATGTTAGACCCAAAAAAGTTTATTGAAGTATGGTATTAATGCCAAATCATTTAACAATAAGACATATCCTGGGAATGGGGACAACTTATAATGGATACGAATACAATTTGTAAGAGAACATGTTCAAAGAAGGAGAACATATTCAAAGAAGGAGAACATATTCAAAGAAGGAGAACATATTTAAAGGAGAACATATTCAAAGAAGGAGAACATATTCAAAGAAGGAGAACATATTCAAAGAAGGAGAACATATTCAAAGAAGGAGAACATATTCAAAGAAGGAGAACATATTCAAAGAAGGAGAACATATTCAAAGAAGGAGATGTTATTTGAAGTAGATATTGTTTTTGTAAAAGCTTCTCAATAGAACATAATGATATCATATACTGTTATGTAAGAGCTGACAAAATGGTGGAGACAAAATGGCTTCTCTAACAAGGTGGACCGCCACCTCCATGGCTTCTAATTGGGTCGGTTAGGGCCCTTATACAAAAAGAAATTTTAATGTTCACCCATTTTGCTTTTTTTGCTTATATGAACTCCTTCTAGTACGTTAACCTCATATGTACGATTGCCGCACGCGGTCTCTGCACACACACTGTATATTATGTCTGCACTACTATATGAAACCTCTCAACACTTCTTACCCATAAGGGCTTTCCTGCTCGTGGTCTCTGAACATTCGCACTACATATCAACTTTTGCACAACCCGTCACTATACACACGCAATTTTTTATTTTTCTTCAGTTTTCTCCTTTTCCCCTTTGATAAATAATACACGATTGTGAGATTCAAAGTTTTTCATTATTATTATTTTTTTTTTCTCTCTGTAATATCATCATCAATTTAGTTTTTCAGCACAACCTCCCTCCCCATTTTTTAACACAATAAATACCATAACCTTTCTTCTCTTCCCATTGTTTATCCTGATCCCCTATATAGGGCTGTGGATAGAGCCTCCAGCCGGTGTATTACTACAATCCCCAGTAAATCCCACAGTTCTAGACTCTCAGCATTCTGTTATATTTCCAAGAAATATTATTCCTTTTCTCTTTTTGCTTTTTGTTTTGTAATTTCTATATTGTTGTGATATTTGTTACTTCCAGGACTTTTAAAGTCGTATTTTAATACATTATGCTTTAAATCTTGTTGCCGTTATTTGATTAGTCTATTGTCCCTCCAGTATTTGAAATACTCTGACATATGACATATACCTCTGACATATCTGTATGTATATATATATAGGTTCTTTCCTCTGTAGTAGACTGTTGATTTTTCCTTGATGTCCTGATGAAGGAGACAGAGTTCTCTGAAACGCATCGCCCTGTGTCACGGCCGGGCGGTCGGGCAGACCCAGGAGGTGGATCCACTGGACCGAACTCTAAGATGGAGGTAGGGAGTCCGGCAGCTGAAGCACTGAAGGGCAGCAGGATAGTCCGTGCAAGTGAAGACAGCGGAGGAGTCCCTGGGACCACGGAGTCACAGAAGGTAGTCTTGGTGACGTAGCTCAGGTTCGGAGGCCGAGATGATATCAGGCGGAGTCCGGAACCTCTGGAGCAAGATGACGGGTCACCGCAGGGATCCGAGATGGCAGGTGCTGTCGGATGGCAGACGGACAGCGTGCGGGGTTCGGGATACGGCAGACTGGATGGCGAGGCAGGTACGGCTCTACAAAGAGAGATAGGTGAGTACAGGCACATAAACACCAGGAGACCTGACTCCTAGCTCAGGGAACACGAAGATCAGGCCCCGCCCCCTTGGACAAGAACCCCCTTTATACCCTGAACCTGACTAACCTCATTTCCTGTTACTGGACGCTGGCCCTTTAAGAAAGGGTCAGTGACCGCGCGCGTGCCCTAATGCGCATGCGCGCGGCCCGGGTGCCAGAAGCCAGGGAAGGAGGCTGCGAGGAGGACGCAGGAGAGCCGGCCAGGGCCTGGGAAGATGTCGGACGCCGGGATCGGCGACCAGAGGACCCATGGAGGACGGGCACCGGAGGCTGGGACGAGGGGAGCGTGGCAGGTGAGCCGGGGAGCGGGGCTGAGGACCCGGGGAGGGGAGCCGAGGACCCGGGGAGCGTGACAGTACCCCCCCCCCCCACGCCCCCCTCCCCGCAACCGGGACAAGAAGGCACGGATAAGAGGAGTGCCTACGTTCTCCCTGGGCTCCCAGGACCTATCCTCAGGACCATACCCTTCCCAGTCCACCAGGAAGAACTGCCGACCTCGTACGGTCTTCATGGCCACGATATCCCTTACCGCATAGATGTCATCATCGGCAATAGGTGGAGGAGCTGGACTGGCAGCAGCGGAGAAGGGACCAAGGACCACCGGCTTGAGCAGGGAGACGTGGAACGAGTTGGGTATCCTCATCGTGGCCGGGAGCTGCAGCTTGTAGGAGACCTCATTGATCCTGGTGAGGACTTTAAACGGCCCAATGTAGCGAGGACCCAGCTTGTATGAAGGTATCTTCAGGCGGACGTACTGGGAAGAAAGCCAGACGAGGTCTCCAGGAGAGAAACACGGAGGATCCAGGCGTTTCTTGTCTGCGTGTCTCTTCATCCGCAGGGAAGCACGTCCTAGAGACACCTTGACAGAGTCCCAAATGGTGGCAAAGTCACGGGCTACTGTATCTGCAGCAGGGACATCCGAAGAGGGGGATACAGGCAATGGGATGGAAGGCTGAAGTCCGTAAACAACATGGAAGGGAGAGCTGGAGGACGACTCACTGATGTGGTGGTTGTGGGAGAATTCAGCCCAAGGTAGAAGAGCGGACCAGTCGTCGTGATGGGCGTTAACATAGTGACGTAGAAATGAGGTCAAGATTTGATTGACCCTCTCTACTTGGCCATTAGACTGAGGATGGTATGCAGATGAAAAGTCCAGAGTCACTCCCAGATGGTTACAGAGGGCCCTCCAGAAGCGGGAGGTGAACTGAGTTCCTCTGTCTGATACGATGTGTAATGGAAAGCCATGCAAGCGGAAGATGTGTTGTATAAAAGCGTCCGCGAGTTCCTGAGCAGAGGGCAGTCCAGCCATAGGAACGAAATGGGCCATTTTTGAGAACCGGTCCACCACGACCCATATGACTGTGTGCCCGGATGACAATGGCAAGTCCGTAATAAAGTCCATTGCTATGTGTTGCCACGGAATCGAAGGTATCGGCAGAGGCAGAAGGCGGCCATGTGGGAGGTGTTTGGGCGTCTTGTTTCTGGCACAAGAGGAGCAGGCAGAGACAAAGGCGGCGACGTCCGTGCGAAGAGATGGCCACCAGTAATGGCGTACAATTGCACCCCATGTTCTCTTCTGGCCTGCATGGCCGGCTGTTTTTGAGGTATGACCCCAGTGTAAGACCGTTAGCCTGTCGGTCTCCGAGACATAGGTCTTCCCAGGTGGTATCTGGGCCAGAGTGACAGGAGCCACCGGAACAATCTTGCTAGGAGAGATGATAGGCTGGATAGTCTCTTCCTCCTGTTCCATGGGCATGAGAGACCTAGACAAGGCATCAGCGCGTACATTCTTGTCCGCTGGTCGGAAGTGGAGCTGGAAGTCAAACCTGGCAAAGAATAAGGACCACCTGGCTTGCCGTGGGTTCAGTCGCTGAGCGGACCGCAGGTATTCCAGGTTTTTGTGGTCCGTGTAGATAATCACGGGGTACACTGCTCCTTCCAGGAGGTAGCGCCACTCCTCCAGAGCCAGTTTGACCGCCAGTAGTTCTCGGTCACCGATGGTGTAATTACGTTCGGGTGCTGAGAAGCTCTTAGAGAAGAAACCGCAGGTCACCATCTTCCCGGAGGAGGATTTTTGCATGAGCACTGCTCCGGCTCCTGAGGAGGAGGCATCCACCTCCAAGGTGAACTGGCGGTTTAACTCCGGTCGGTGGAGTACAGGGGCGGAGGCGAATGCTCGCTTCAAAGAACAAAATGCGGCGTCTGCCGCAGGTGACCAGTCCTTAGGATTAGCCTCCTTTTTGGTCAAAGCGGAGAGAGGAGCGGTCAAGGCAGAGAAGTGCGGGATAAACTGGCGGTAGTAGTTGGCGAATCCCAGGAAGCGTTGGATTGCCTTCAGTCCAGAAGGCGGAGGCCAGTTGATGATGGCGGAGACCTTCTTGGGGTCCATCTGCAGTCCAGTATCAGAGATGATGTACCCCAGAAAGGGGAGGGAAGACTGCTCAAAGACACACTTCTCATACTTTGCGTACAGGCGATTCTCTCTCAGTCTTTGTAAGACCAGCTGTACGTTTTCTCTGTGGGTTTGGAGGTCCGGAGAGAAGACAAGGATGTCATCTAGATAAACAACCACACAGATGTAGAGAAGGTCCCGAAACACGTCGTTCACCAGTTCTTGGAAGACGGCAGGAGCGTTACACAGACCGAAGGGCATCACGCAGTACTCATAATGTCCATCGCGCGTATTAAACGCGGTTTTCCATTCGTCACCAGAGCGGATGCGTACCAGATTGTAAGCACCCCGAAGATCCAGCTTGGTGAACACACGAGCTCCTCTAAGCCGGTCAAATAATTCGGGAATGAGCGGCAGGGGGTATTTGTTTTTCACGGTGATTTGGTTGAGACCCCGGTAGTCTATGCATGGGCGTAAGTCGCCCTCTTTCTTCTTGACAAAGAAGAAACCTGCTCCAGCAGGAGAGGAGGATCTCCGAATGAACCCTCTTGCTAGGCTCTCTGAGATGTAATCTGACATGGCCCTGGTTTCGGCTGGAGATAAAGGATATATCCGTCCTCTAGGTGGGGTTGTCCCTGGAAGCAGGTCAATGGCACAATCGTATGGACGATGTGGCGGCAGTACCTCGGATTCCTTTTTGTCAAAGACATCGGCAAAGGACCAATAGGCCGAAGGCAGCCCCGTTAGGGTCTCAGGAACCGGAGGTCGTCGGAGGGGTGGTATGGACTTTAGGCACCTCTCATGACACGAAGAGCCCCAACGGGTGACTTCGCCAGTACCCCAGCTAACCGATGGTTCATGTGTCCGCAACCATGGGAGTCCCAACAGGATCTGGTGGGACATGTGTGGGAGAACGTAGAGAGCGATGTTCTCGGTGTGAAGAGCACCGATGCGTAGTTCGACAGGCCTGGTGATCAAGGAGATGGTATCAGAGAGAGGCCTCCCATCCACCGAGGCAATCACTAGGGGTTTGTCGAGTGGCATGACAGGCACCCGGTACTTGTCCACCGTGGCCTGCTGGATGAAATTGCCTGCTGCCCCGGAATCGAGGTAGGCATCAGCCGTGAACCGCGTCTCTCCCGTGGTCACTTGCACTGTCCATGTAACTGGGTCAGAGAGGGTCCCAGCACCTAGGGTGGCCTCTCCTACCAACCCTAGGCTTTGGAGTTTCCCGGCCTCTCTGGACAGGAGCGTAGCAGGTGGGTGTCCTCACCACAGTAAAAGCAGAGGCCCTGGGCGAGCCGCTCTGCTCGACGTCGTTCAGACTGCCGCACTCGGTCGATCTGCATGGGCTCGTGGACGGGAATCCCAGCTGTTGATGACTGAGGAACGGAGGACTTCTGCGGAGGAGGAGAATGCCGTACCGGGCGTCTCTCCCGAGATAGCTCTTTGGAGCGCTCCTGAAAACGTATGTCCACACGAGTTGCTAGGGCGATCAGTGCATCTAGGGTGGAGGGCACGTCCCGACCCGCCAACTCATCCTTGATGCGACTCGAGAGTCCTTCCCAGAAGGCGGCTGTTAGGGCCTCATTATTCCACCCGAGTTCTGAAGCCAAAGTGCGGAAACGGATGGCGTATTGACCCACCGTCAGTGTCCCTTGACGTAGGCGGAGGAGTGATGAAGCAGAGGCAGAGGCGCGTCCTGGCTCGTCAAAGGTACTGCGGAAGGCCTGTAGGAACTGTTGAAGATCCTTGGTCATGGGGTCCTCCTTCTCCCACAAGGGGTTCATCCACGCCAGCGCCTCGCCCTCTAGGTGGGACATTATAAAGGCGACCTTGGCTTGGTCGGAGGCGAACAGATGTGGCAGCTGCGTGAAGTGAAGGGAACATTGGTTTATGAAGCCCCTGCAGGTCTTGGGATCTCCAGCATACCGAGGAGGTGACGCCAAACGGAGTCGGGAAGCATCTGAAGAGGCTGCCACTGGTACGGGAGCCATGGCTTGCCTGGCGGGGGACCTGGGTGCCGCAGGCGTCATTGATGCTTGTAATGTGTACAGGCGGGTGTCCACGGAGGTCATGAATTGCAGCATGCGGGTCTGGACTTCACGCTGGCGTTGGAGTTCCTCTTGCAGGGCCATTAGTGCAGCAGCGGGATCCATGGCCTGATCTTACTGTCACGGCCGGGCGGTCGGGCAGACCCAGGAGGTGGATCCACTGGACCGAACTCTAAGATGGAGGTAGGGAGTCCGGCAGCTGAAGCACTGAAGGGCAGCAGGATAGTCCGTGCAAGTGAAGACAGCGGAGGAGTCCCTGGGACCACGGAGTCACAGAAGGTAGTCTTGGTGACGTAGCTCAGGTTCGGAGGCCGAGATGATATCAGGCGGAGTCCGGAACCTCTGGAGCAAGATGACGGGTCACCGCAGGGATCCGAGATGGCAGGTGCTGTCGGATGGCAGACGGACAGCGTGCGGGGTTCGGGATACGGCAGACTGGATGGCGAGGCAGGTACGGCTCTACAAAGAGAGATAGGTGAGTACAGGCACATAAACACCAGGAGACCTGACTCCTAGCTCAGGGAACACGAAGATCAGGCCCCGCCCCCTTGGACAAGAACCCCCTTTATACCCTGAACCTGACTAACCTCATTTCCTGTTACTGGACGCTGGCCCTTTAAGAAAGGGTCAGTGACCGCGCGCGTGCCCTAATGCGCATGCGCGCGGCCCGGGTGCCAGAAGCCAGGGAAGGAGGCTGCGAGGAGGACGCAGGAGAGCCGGCCAGGGCCTGGGAAGATGTCGGACGCCGGGATCGGCGACCAGAGGACCCATGGAGGACGGGCACCGGAGGCTGGGACGAGGGGAGCGTGGCAGGTGAGCCGGGGAGCGGGGCTGAGGACCCGGGGAGGGGAGCCGAGGACCCGGGGAGCGTGACACCCTGAATAAAAGCATAAAGAGACGAAATAATCAACATCTGATTTTCTGGTGATAGCGCGGCAAACACCCGATCTACCCCCGTTACGTCTGAACTCACTTTCCAGGGCTGCGGCTGCCGCCATCTTTTATGTGCGCTTAGGAGTTGTGACTGGCACAACCCTTATAGGTGAATAAAATTACCTTTACTTATTTCTTACCTTACCTGGTAAGACCCTATTGTGCGCTTCTATCCACAGTATTTCCTACCTACACTGTGATGGTCAGGCACAGACTGACTGAGTCGCGTGATGAGCGGTGAATGAACTCAGGTGAGGTCACTGAAGTCACCTGAGGTCAAGTTACCTGCGGTCACAGGTGGAGGACTGTGGGAACCTCCAGCTCTGGCCACGGCTAACCTGTGACTACATGTAGCAGAGCTTGAAACGTTGTGGGACCTCGTGTGGATTATGTTGGACTTGCACGGGTGTTTTGGGGATTAATAAAGTGGTAAAAGAGGGTATCCACTACATACACTGTGTACATATGACTCCACTACATACACGTTGTGCACACATGGCCCCCCTAAATACACGTTATGCACCCACAGCTCCGCTACATACACGTCATGCACACATGGCTCTGTTACATACACAGCTCCATTACGTAGCTCCACTACTACATATGGCACTGTCCCCTATATCGTATTTTTCGGACCATAAGACGCACTTTTTTTCCTCCAAATCTTGGGGGAAAGTGGGGGGTGCGTCTTATGGTCTGACTGTGGCTGCGGGGAATGAGGGTGCTGCGGTGGAGCGGGTCATCGGGGGCACAAGCAGGCTGTAGCAGCCTGCCGTGACCACGTGGGCCTGCTCATTTAATATGCACGCCCATCCTCCCGCCCATTTCTCAGCGCTGAACCCGGCACTGACAGGTGGGCGGGGTGATGGGCAGGGATAAACAGTCGGCCCGCATGATCACCCCTGACAACTGCAGCCTGGAGTGATCATGTGCGGCTGTATTCACTGCCCCCCGCACATCATCATCAGTGGGGAGGGCAGTGAATCAGTACACATTACTCACCGTTCCCCTGCAGCACCGCGATCTCCTGTCTGTGCCGGTCAGCTGACTTGCGTGGAGACTAGCGCCGCGCACAGCGATGACGTCATCGCTGTGCGCACATGTCCACACGCAGCTGCCGGCACAGACACCGGAGGGCGTCGCGATGCTGCAGGGGAACGGGGAAGGCTCCACTCAGCGGCGCTGCTGCTGACACAGACGGTAAGAGGAGCGTTGCTGCAGGGAGTGAGGTGAGGTAAGGTGAGTATGAACATTTATTTTTTTTATGTGCCACAGGATGCGGCCATACACCAGGATGAGGGCATATAGCAGGATAGGAATTCATTATGAGCAGCATGGGGAGTATATGAGCAGGATGAGGGTATATAGCAGCATGGGGAGTATATGAGCAGCATGGGGAGTATATGAGCAGCATCGGGAGTATATGAGCAGCATGGGGAGTATATAAGCAGCATGAGGGTATATAGCAGGATTAGGGTATATTATGAGCGGCATGGGGAGTATATGAGCAGGATGAGGGTATATAGCAGCATGGGGAGTATATGAGCAGCATGAGGAGTATATAAGCAGCATCGGGAGTATATGAGCAGCATCGGGAGTATATGAGCAGCATGGGGAGTATATGAGCAGCATGGGGAGTATATAAGCAGCATGAGGGTATATAGCAGGATAGGGGTTTATTATGAGCAGCATGAGGAGTATATGAGCAGCATGAGGGTATATAGCAGCATGGGGAGTATATGAGCAGCATGGGGAGTATATAAGCAGCATGAGGGTATATAGCAGGATAGGGGTTTATTATGAGCAGCATGGGGAGTATATGAGCAGCATGAGGGTATATAGCAGCATGGGGAGTATATGAGCAGCATGGGGAGTATATAAGCAGCATGAGGGTATATAGCAGGATAGGGGTTTATTATGAGCAGCATGGGGAGTATATGAGCAGCATGAGGGTATATAGCAGCATGGGGAGTATATGAGCAGGATATTACCCCATAACAGTGTCAGCAGCAGATCCTCGCCCCATAAGTGTGTTATGACCACATTTTTTTGCTTAAAATTTTATTTTCTTCCTCTAAAACCAGGGTGCGTCTTATGGTCCGGTGCGTCTTATAGTCCGGAAAAAACGGTACATCGTACACATGCGGCTCTGCTAAATATACGTCATACACACATTTTCAGCAACTTGTGATGAAGACAGATGAGGTCCAAACGTTTTTCTTCTAAAGTCGCTCAATAAATCTTCTCCTCACCTGAACTTATCAATAAATAATTCAATAAAGCAAAGATTGAAATGAGTTTGAAGGGGTCACATACATACGCAACAGGGGTCACATACATACGCAACAGTGGTTTACTGTAACCGTCCACTGACACCGCGCCTCATCCAGTGTGTGCACGCCAATATAGGACTACACTGAGGAGCTGATCATGTGACCCCTGACTCCTCCCCTCCATGTGACATCATCACAGGTCCTGTAAGCACAGAGCAGCCATATATCTAGTGTGCGGCTCTGCAGGTGGAGGTAGGTGCAGGGTATTATATATCTAGTGTGCGGCTCTGCAGGTGGAGGTAGGTGCAGGGTATTATATATCTAGTGTGCGGCTCTGCAGGTGGAGGTAGGTGCAGGGTATTATATATCTAGTGTGCGGCTCTGCAGGTGGAGGTAGGTGCAGAGTATTATATATCTAGTGTGCGGCTCTGCAGGTGGAGGTAGGTGCAGGGTATTATATATCTAGTGTGCGGCTCTGCAGGTGGAGGTAGGTGCAGGGTATTATATATCTAGTGTGCGGCTCTGCAGGTGGAGGTAGGTGCAGGGTATTATATATCTAGTGTGCGGCTCTGCAGGTGGAGGTAGGTGCAGGGTATTATATATCTAGTGTGCGGCTCTGCAGGTGGAGGTAGGTGCAGGGTATTATATATCTAGTGTGCGGCTCTGCAGGTGGAGGTGGGTGCAGGGTATTATATATCTAGTGTGCGGCTCTGCAGGTGGAGGTAGGTGCAGGGTATTATATATCTAGTGTGCGGCTCTGCAGGTGGAGGTAGGTGCAGGGTATTATATATCTAGTGTGCGGCTCTGCAGGAGGAGGTAGGTGCAGGTTATTATATATCCAGTGTGCGGCTCTGCAGGAGGAGGTAGGTGCAGGTTATTATATATCTAGTGTGCGGCTCTGCAGGTGGAGGTAGGTGCAGGGTATTATATATCTAGTGTGCGGCTCTGCAGGTGGAGGTAGGTGCAGGGTATTATATATCTAGTGTGCGGCTCTGCAGGTGGAGGTAGGTGCAGGGTATTATATATCTAGTGTGCGGCTCTGCAGGTGGAGGTAGGTGCAGGGTATTATATATCTAGTGTGCGGCTCTGCAGGTGGAGGTAGGTGCAGGGTATTATATATCTAGTGCGCGGCTCTGCAGGAGGAGGTAGGTGCAGGGTATTATATATCTAGTGTGCGGCTCTGCAGGTGGAGGTAGGTGCAGGGTATTATATATCTAGTGTGCGGCTCTGCAGGTGGAGGTAGGTGCAGGGTATTATATATCTAGTGTGCGGCTCTGCAGGTGGAGGTGGGTGCAGGGTATTATATATCTAGTGTGCGGCTCTGCAGGTGGAGGTAGGTGCAGGGTATTATATATCTAGTGTGCGGCTCTGCAGGTGGAGGTGTGTGGAGATTCCCCATTACTGGGGCAGGCGGCATTAACCCCTTCAGCTCTGAGACTTTCTTGGAGTTTTTCTCTCTCGGATTTCTATGAATCGTGAGGTTTTTATTCTTTTTCCTCTGATAGATACAAACGCCCCAACTATGAGAGGCCGGAAGTGAGGAAACCCGTCTGCCCTCAGTCCTCGGCCCCTTTCTGCCCTCAGTCCTCGGCCCCTTTCTGCCCTCGGTCCCCGGCCCCTTTCTGCCCTCAGTCCTAGGCCCCTTTCTGCCCTCAGTCCTCGGCCCCTTTCTGCCCTCAGTCCTCGGCCCCTTTCTGCCCTCAGTCCTAGGCCCCTTTCTGCCCTCAGTCCTCGGCCCCTTTCTGCCCTCAGTCCTCGGCCCCTTTCTGCCCTCAGTCCTCAGCCCCTTTCTGCCCTCAGTCCTAGGCCCCTTTCTGCCCTCAGTCCTCGGCCCCTTTCTGCCCTCAGTCCTCGGCCCCTTTCTGCCCTCAGTCCTGGGCCCCTTTCTGCCCTCGGTCCTCGTCCCCTTTCTGCCCTCGGTCCTCGTCCCCTTTCTGCCCTCGGTCCTCGTCCCCTTTCTGCCCTCAGTCCTCGTCCCCTTTCTGCCCTCGGTCCTCGTCCCCTTTCTGCCCCCACACAGTTCTCATTCTGTTTCCCCTTATTCTCTCCAGTAATTGTATTATTACAGCGGATTCTTTATGATGTTACATCGTCATCTTCTCCCCATTCAGGTCCCTACAATATCGGATCCTCTCAGTGGAGATCTTCTATAGAAGAGAATTCTCCTGATTGCCCCGTGAAGGATGGATATGGACAGGGACAAGATGGCGGAGAGGATATTACACCTCACCCTAGAGATCCTCTTCCGGCTTACTGGAGAGGTGAGAGATTCTGATGACGTCACATTACATCATTCTTATCTATGGGAATAACAGATGGACAGAACTGGAGAGGTGAGGACTCTGGAAATGTCTGGAGTGAGATTTATTACTGTGTCTCTCCATAACCAGGATTACACAGTAATGAAGAAGACCTCTAGTGAGCGCTGTCAGGCCCCTGTGTCTGAGGGATGGGGAAGACCCCTGAGCCCAATCACGGGGCCTCCACCTCACCCCCCGATACATGAGGACATCAATGACCAGAAGATCCTAGAACTCACCTACAAGATGATTGAGCTGCTGACTGGAGAGGTGACACTGCTGGGAATGCTGGGACATTATACAGTAACGCTATGAAGGGATCGGGGGTGACGGTATCATTGTATGTGTCAGGTTCCTATAAGATGTCAGGACGTCACCGTCTATTTCTCCATGGAGGAGTGGGAGTATTTAGAAGGACACAAAGATCTGTACAAGGACGTCATGATGGAGGTTCCCCAGCCCCTCACATCACCAGGTAATAGACAGGACTAAATACACACGGCCTATAATTATCTGTATGTAAGGAATGAATTCAGTCCCTATATGTATCTCCTCCAGTTCTATCCAGTAAGAGGACAACACCAGAGAGATGTCCCCGTCCTCTTCTCCCACAGGACTGTAAACAAGAAGACCCCGATGTTCCTCAGGATCATCAGGTAGATGGAGAGAAGGTGCCATGATATCTCCCTATGATGTGTAGACGGCTGTGAAGGTCTTGTGCTCAGTCTTGTTTTATCCTCCAGTATTATATTTGTTATACTTGTGTAATGAGAGCGGTGGAGATGGCAGGATTAGGAGAGATAAGAGCTTTGATGATTCCTTTTAGTCCTCGTTCACACTACTGTACTTTCAGTGCTGTCCATAAACGAATCAATGTCTCGCCCTCAGACCATGGTTATTGGATGTGGCGGTGCAGATGGAGATTTTCTTTCTCACTGACAGAATCTGCGTGTGAGAATAATCCCAGCATCCTCTAGTGTCTTCTGTAAATCGGGGGAGACTCGTCCATTCAGGTCTGTGTCTGCACAATCCATCAGATTCCCACCAGCTCCACCATACAGCAGACATTGTGTTACGGGTACATTGCAGTTCTGTAATGGAGGAAGCTGTAAATGGTCTTGTAAATTATTAATAGCGGCTGTAAATACCGGATTGTATATGGACGACAAATAAGAAAAGACTTGTCCTAGTTTCCTGGATGAAGCTGTGATGATTTTTTATCCGGCCGTGTGATCCCGGCATTAGAGGCCGTTACATCCCGGGAAGAGAGGATTTATCTAGAAAGTGTAAAATCTTTCCCTTTTGTTAATATTTCTGCCTCCGGTCACATCCCGTCTGCCGGTATAACGGGCTCCGCACCACAAAACCTACATCCAACTCATCAATTCTGTTGGGTTTTTCTAAGTCACTTTTTTTGTCTTCCCTTTTATTTTTTTGTTTCAAAATGGTGCAAGAAAAACTATTCAAAAAAATTGATTTTATTGGGTGTTTATGTGATGCCAACACAAAGTAGAAAACATTTGTGAGTATAAAGGAAATTATACATGAATTTCTAAATATGTTAAGAAATTTAACTCTGAAAATTGTGATGTGCATTAGTATTCAGCCCCCTGAGTGAATACTTTGCAGGAGCTCCTTTCACTACAATTACTGCTGCCAATCTCTTGGGGGATGTGTCTATCACCTTTGCACATCTAGAGGTGACATTTTTGCCCCTTCTACTTTATAAAACAGCTCTATCTCAGGTAAATTGGATGAAGGCGTCTATGATAAAAATTTCAATTCTTATTTTTTTGCTTTTAAAAATATCCATTATGCTATAAAGACCAAATTTGTGGAGTTTGTGACTTAAGTCTGCTTTACACGGGACGACCGATCGTGCGATTTCACGATCGATCGTACCCGCCCCCGTCGTTTGTGCGTCACGGGCAAATCACCCAAGTCGCTGTGGGTGGCAAACATCCTCTTCCTGAAGGGGGAGGGACGTCCGGCGTCACAGCGACGTCACACAGCCGCCGGCCAATAGAAGCGGAGGGGCGGAGATGAGCGGGACGTAAACATTCCGCCCACCTCCTTCCTTCTGCATAGCCGGCAAGTGCCACGGGATGCAGGTAAGCTGTGTTCATCGTTCCCGTGGTGTCACACGGAGCAACGTGTGCTGCCACGGGAACGATGAACAAGCGGCGCTATGTTTAATAAACCATTATATAAAACCTAGCGACGAGTACACGACTCACGATTTGTGAGCGATACTGCGTCGCAAGGAGGTGTCACACGAGACAACATCTTATACGATGCCGGATGTGCATCACGAAAGCCGTGACCCCGACGATGCTTCACACAATCGGTCGTCTCGTGTAAATCCAGAGATCCCCCTGATCTCTGGATCGCTCCTGCTTTTCCACTGATCGTAGGCCTCTTACCTGCTTCTCTATAGTTAGTGCTCTCCTTGCTTGGGATGTCATTTTAGGTGGACGGCCATGTCTTTGTCGTTTTACAGTTGTGCTATATGTGACAACTAAGCATCTGGAGATTTGTGTGAGGGGTGAACTGTTCTTAATTAGGCCAGATCTTTTGTTTCTTTGATTGCCAAATCAAGAGAAGTTAGCCATTGTTTAATGTCAGACTGATCGGAGCCCTATTGCCTGTTAAATATAGATTGCCTCAGCCTCTGTGACTATTTTCAATTAGAGGAATATTATAATCAATCAGTGTTTATTAAAAGAATTTTAAGAAATACAGAAAACAAGAAAAAGAAGAGTATAGGAAAGTATTACGTTAATATCAAACACAGCGTATATACATATCATACTCTCATATATTCATATAATTTCTGTCTTGTATTATTATCACTGTACTCTTGGGGTAATCCTCAAACTCCACTGCAGACTCTACTATTAATCCAGCTGTCTCTGGACCCCTGGAACATAATGATTTATTCCAACTTAATACATATGAAACAAGGAATTAAGATCAAGAGAGAACCAAGAAGAGAGGAGAGATCTAAAGACAATGACAAGGGGAAACGGGGGGACCGGATACTGCTACCGGAATATATTAGAAAAGTCTGCTGTTTCCTTAAATGATATCCAAGGTTGCCACAACCTCACACATTTTTCCTGTGAGTCTGAGAGTTCCGACGAGAGTTCCTCCATATGAAATATATGGGAGAATTTCGTCAGCCACTCTGTCATACTAGGTCGCGTCGTCGATTGCCAGTGCCGTGGGATAACTGCTCGTGCCGCTATTAGACAGAAGCACAGCAGACTCTTTTTCTGTTGCCCTATGGATCCGGGAAGGATTGATAGAGTTGTGGTTTTGAATGATGGCGCGACTCGTTCCTCCGTCATTTGATTATAAATCTGATACACCTTTGACCAGAATGGGGTCACTCCTTGACACTTCCACCATATGTGCGCCATGGTTCCCTTTTCCCTATGGCATCTCCAACAACGATCTGATACCAAAGGGAATGCCTTGTGGACTCTAGTGGGGCATTGGTACCACCTCGTCAATAGCTTGTAACTTTTTTCTTGTGCATTACTCGCTACAGATATTTTATGGGAGAATACAGTTAGGTCCAGAAATATTTGGACAGTGACACAAGTTTTGTTATTTTAGCTGTTTACAAAAACATGTTTAGAAATACAATTATATATATATAATATGGGCTGAAAGTGCACACTCCCAGCTGCAATATGAGAGTTTTCACATCCAAATCGGAGAAAGGGTTTAGGAATCATAGCTCTGTAATGCATAGCCTCCTCTTTTTCAAGGGACCAAAAGTAATTGGACAAGGGACTCTAAGGGCTGCAATTAACTCTGAAGGCGTCTCCCTCGTTAACCTGTAATCAATGAAGTAGTTAAAAGGTCTGGGGTTGATTACAGGTGTGTGGTTTTGCATTTGGAAGCTGTTGCTGTGACCAGACAACATGCGGTCTAAGGAACTCTCAATTGAGGTGAAGCAGAACATCCTGAGGCTGAAAAAAAAGAAAAAATCCATCAGAGAGATAGCAGACATGCTTGGAGTAGCAAAATCAACAGTCGGGTACATTCTGAGAAAAAAGGAATTGACTGGTGAGCTTGGGAACTCAAAAAGGCCTGGGCGTCCACGGATGACAACAGTGGTGGATGATCGCCGCATACTTTCTTTGGTGAAGAAGAACCCGTTCACAACATCAACTGAAGTCCAGAACACTGTCAGTGAAGTAGGTGTATCTGTCTCTAAGTCAACAGTAAAGAGAAGACTCCATGAAAGTAAATACAAAGGGTTCACATCTAGATGCAAACCATTCATCAATTCCAAAAATAGACAGGCCAGAGTTAAATTTGCTGAAAAACACCTCATGAAGCCAGCTCAGTTCTGGAAAAGTATTCTATAAACAAATGAGACAAAGATCAACCTGTACCAGAATGATGGGAAGAAAAAAGTTTGGAGAAGAAAGGGAATGGCACATGATCCAAGGCACACCACATCCTCTGTAAAACATGGTGGAGGCAACGTGATGGCATGGGCATGCATGGCTTTCAATGGCACTGGGTCACTTGTGTTTATTGATGACATAACAGCAGACAAGAGTAGCCGGATGAATTCTGAACTGTACCGGGATATACTTTCAGCCCAGATTCAGCCAAATGCCGCAAAGTTGATCGGACGGCGCTTCATAGTACAGATGGACAATGACCCCAAGCATACAGCCAAAGCTACCCAGGAGTTCATGAGTGCAAAAAAGTGGAACATTCTGCAATGGCCAAGTCAATCACCAGATCTTAACCCAATTGAGCATGCATTTCACTTGCTCAAATCCAGACTTAAGACGGAAAGACCCACAAACAAGCAAGACCTGAAGGCTGCGGCTGTAAAGGCCTGGCAAAGCATTAAGAAGGAGGAAACCCAGCGTTTGGTGATGTCCATGGGTTCCAGACTTAAGGCAGTGATTGCCTCCAAAGGATTCGCAACAAAATATTGAAAATAAAAATATTTTGTTTGGGTTTGGTTTATTTGTCCAATTACTTTTGACCTCCTAAAATGTGGAGTGTTTGTAAAGAAATGTGTACAATTCCTACAATTTCTATCAGATATTTTTGTTCAAACCTTCAAATTAAACATTACAATCTGCACTTGAATTCTGTTGTAGAGGTTTCATTTCAAATCCAATGTGGTGGCATGCAGAGCCCAACTCACGAAAATTGTGTCACTGTCCAAATATTTCTGGACCTAACTGTATATATGCCTTTTATTTTTCTTCCTCTGTGAGTTCATATCCCAATTCATTCACTCATGCCCGGATATAATTGGGGTCCCCCGACCCTTGTCTATTTAATAGGTTACTTATTAATGAAATCTGGTGTGTGGGTGGTGTCTCCCTTGAGAATAGTTGTTCAAATTGTGTGGTCGGTATTAATCGGGGAGATCGTCCCCCCCCATATTTGGAATTTACAAATGACATTAGCTGTATATATTGCATCCACTTTAATTGTCTAGAGGGGGATTGGGTCTGTAAATCCTCAAAGGATGGTAAAGATCCCTCTCTCATTATGTCACCCATTCTGATAGAGGAATATTATGCAGTCTAATTGAACTGAACTAATGAGAGAACAGCCATCTCCCACCAATCCTGTAAGACGCAATACCCTGAAATGAGAACTGAGGGGTATAAAAAGGGCTTTGCTCCTCTTTCCACATTTATTTTGCAGGACTTCAGCCTAAAATCCACATTTTTAGCTGGAAGATCACAGATCTGCTTCGCTGCTCAATGCTGAGCCCACAATTGTGCCTGGAGAACCCAGGTGAGGACAGTTCAGTTGCCTGGCTACATACCTTGCTGTGCTCGTTCAGCTTTCTAAGCTTGCCGCTATCTCCTCTCAGCGGGTGCTCATCAAAAGCGAGGTGCTGCTGACTGGGATAGTTGGCCCAGGAAGCCCCGAAGTCGCAAAGTTTCTAATCCCTCGCGAGCCAACGGATGGGAGAGACTCTGTTGCTTGTACCATCTTGGGATCTTTCTGGAAATGTACAATATGATTTTTCCTGTTGGTGAACCAGTAACGTCCTATCAAGGTGTGGTTCCCTCACCCTGTGTTGTCTGAGTAGTGTTCTGCCCACAAGGAAGGAGTGCGGGTGTTCAGTGAGATGAGTCCTGGTCTGAGCGGTCTTTCTGAAGACAGCCAAGCCAGCGGACGACCGTACCCACTGACCCTTGTGTCTCCACACTATACTCCTGCCATTTTTGGATGATGGATTGAAAAGTGCTTAGTCAGAACTGTGGCTAATTTTTTTTTTTTAACTGAACCCTGCTTTACTTTATCCCACAACTTTATCCCTGACCTGTCTGGTTGGTTCCTTGGTTTTCAAGATGCTGTTTGATCCCTAATGTTCTCAAACAAAACTTGTGAAACCTTCACAAAACAGCTGTAGTTATACTGAGAATAAATGATACAGGTGACTCAATTTACTAATTATGTGACTTCTGGAGGCAATTGGTCACTCAGGGGCATCATACTACAAGGGGCTTAATACAAATGCACATCACAATATTCAGATTTATAGTTTTAAATATCTAGAAAACCATCTATCATTTCCTTTACACGTCACAAATACTTGTTACTTAATGCTGGTATATTACATAAAATCCTAATAAAATACATTTACTTTTGTTGGTGTAATGTGAAAATAAGTGCAACGTTCCGAGGGTGTGAATACCTTTACAAGGGGCAAAATTCCTCCATGACTCTAAAAATATCAGACTAGTTCCCTGGATCAATGTCCCATCACAAAATCTAGTACTGATAACCTGCAATAATATACTTATTACAGAAGGCATCCAAGCCCGCCTTGAATTTTTGTAGTCTATCAACAATTATTTCATCATATGTCAGAGAGTTCCATATTCTCACTGCTCTTACAGTAGAGAATCCCCATCTGTGATTATGATTGAACCTCCTTGTCATCATTACAGGCCTCAGTTGTAAAAAGCTCATTAGAAATATCTCAGTAATGCCCCTGATATACTTGTACATTGTAATAAAATAGCCCCGTAGCCTTTGTGTTTCCAAAATGAATAACCCCAAACTTGCTAAAATGTCCTCCTATTGCAGACCTTCCATTCATTTACTGGTCGCTCTTCTCTGCACCCGCTCTAGTTCAGTTATGTCCTCCTCATTCACTGGAGCCCGAAATTGTGCAGAATATTGTAAGTGTGGCCGCACTAGTGACTTGTATAGAGGCAAAACTGTTCTTGTCCGGATCATCTGTGCCTCGTTCACTGCATCCTATTATGTTATCTGCCTTGGCAGCAGCTTCCTGGCCCTGGTTGGTTTTCTCGTCCACCCACACAGCCACATCTTTTTCAGTGTCATTATTATGCAGTAATTTTGCAAATATTTAAAAAACAATTGCAGTTTAAAAATCAGCCCAAAAAATCTGGAAAACTAAAAACCTGCAAACAGATGAATATTATAAAATAGTCACGTGCCATACATGTCAAGTAAAAGCCGCTTCTTAATAATATTGGATCAAGAATCTTAATTTCGGTTCCTGCAGCCCAAAACCATGAATTGTCTTCTCCTTCATGCCATAGATGTTAGCGTTATTTCTGCAGCCAGTGATCGGATATAAAGTCTCCAGTAATTATATTACTGTACAGGATTCTTTATGATGTTACATCGTCATCTTCTCCCCATTCAGGTCCCTACAATATCGGATCCTCTCAGTGGAGATCTTCTATATAAGAGAATTCTCCTAATTGCCCCATCCAGGATGGATATGGACAGGGACAAGATGGCGGAGAGGATATTACACCTCACCCTAGAGATCCTCTTCCGGCTTACTGGAGAGGTGAGAGATTCTGATGACGTCACATTACATCATTCTTATCTATGGGAATAACAGATGGACAGAACTGGAGAGGTGAGGACTCTGGAAATGTCTGGAGTGAGATTTATTACTGTGTCTCTCCATAACCAGGATTACACAGTAGTGAAGAAGACCTCTAGTGAGCGCTGTCAGGCCCCTGTGTCTGAGGGATGGGGAAGACCCCTGAGCCCAATCACGGGGCCTCCACCTCACCCCCCGATACATGAGGACATCAATTACCAGAAGATCCTAGAACTCACCTACAAGATGATTGAGCTGCTGACTGGAGAGGTGACACTGCTGGGAATGCTGGGACATTATACAGTAACGCTATGAGGGGATCGGGGGTGACGGTATCATTGTATGTGTCAGGTTCCTATAAGGTGTCAGGACGTCACCGTCTATTTCTCCATGGAGGAGTGGGAGTATTTAGAAGGACACAAGGATCTGTACAAGGACGTCATGATGGAGGTTCCCCATCCCCTCACATCACCAGGTAATAGACAGGACTAAATACACATGGCCTATAATTATCTGTATGTAAGGAATGAATTCAGTCCCTGTTTGTGTCTCCTCCAGTTCTATGCAGTAAGAGGACAACACCAGAGAGATGTCCCCGTCCTCTTCTCCCACAGGACTGTAAACAAGAAGATCCCGATGTTCCTCAGGATGTGTTTCCTCCAGCTCTATCCTGTAAGAGATATCTACTCATGTACTTTCTGCACTCATTTAGTGTTTACATTTTTAGACTTTCTGCTGTTTTTTTCAGCTGTATTTTCTTTGCTTCTGCTTCTTCTGCTGTTTGTTTCTAGTGCCTTCTCTATGTTGTTATGAAGGCAACAAAAAATGTGCAGAGGGTTCATGAATCCCCTGTTTCCCCGAAAATAAGACCTAGCCCAAAATAAGCTCTAGCATGATTTTATGGGATTTTTGAAGAATGCTTGAAATATGAGCCCTACTCCAAAAATAAGCCCTAGTTACAGTCAGGGCTAATGTTAGGAGGAATCAAACTGCGCAATTTCTCAGGAACCCCAGTCTCTTAGGGACCACATCAGTTGTTTTCTGAAGTTGATTGTTTAAGGACCTTTGATGACTTCAAAGTCATGTGACATGATGCAACCAAAGGCCTCTTAATTACAAGAGTCTAAATCAACTGAACAGAAGAAAGGCTGCCATGCAGGACTGGCACTAGGGGAAAGGGACAGCAAACTGGGTAATTGCACAGGGCTCCCTTTCTCCTAAAATGCAGGCGTTATGACTTTTATAAAAAACACGGTTACGTTCCAACTTATTCAAGAAAAAAAAGATGACATGGGACGATTTCATATTCTTGCCTGTAAAATCAATAACTGCTCATGTACTAATGTTAATATTTACGCTCCCAATACTGGCCAAATTAATTTCTTTGAAAAACTGCTAATAGAAGTAGATAAAATAAAAATTGGTGACCTACTAATGATGGGAGATTACAATATGGTAACAAATTGGGATCTAGATTCAACAGCACATTCACACTATGAAAAAACAAACCCTCCATAATTAGCTGCTAAGAAATTAACTCCTAGGCACATTTCACTGTCTTAGGCCTCTTTCCCACATCCGTGTAAAACCACGCACGTTTTTCACTGACGTGTCAAAGGTGCGTTTTGCTCTCCGTGAGCCGTGATTATGGCACACATGTGTTCTCCGTGTGTTATCCGTGATAACACACGGAGAACGGGAACTTTCTACTCACCTGTCCCTGGCTTCGCTGTCCGTGGTGCTGATCTGCGGTCTCCGGTCCTGCCGACTCCCCGCTGCTGCTGCTTCCGGCCGCAGTGAAGTGAATATGCAATGAGCATAATGAGCGGCGGTCGGAAGCAAGTAACAGCAGCGGCAGAGACAGGAGGGCTGGAGACGGTGAGTAAATTTTTTTTTAATTATTTTCTCAGACACGTGTGTTTTCTCCGGTGCGTGTCACACGGAATACCTCCGTGTGGTCCGTTTGCGTTCCGTGTGACACCCGTGATGCCGGAGAAAAACTGACATGTCTACGTGTGGAGCACACGGACACACATCTGCTCCACACGTACACACGGTCCATGGCAGAACACGCACGTGAGCGCAGACCCATTGATTTTAATGGGTCTACGTGTGCCCGTGTCTCCGGTACGTGAGGAAACGGACCAAACACGTACCGGAGACACAGACGTGTGAAAGAGGCCATAACACCAGATCCCGAGAGTTCTCATATTACTCAGAAAGTTATAAAACTTATTCCTGCATTGATCACATCTTTACCACTTCTCAATCAATTTCTAAATTTAAAAAAGTAACAATATTAAATAAAACATTTTCGGACCACTCACCCTTATTAGGAGAAATACAACTAAATTACAATGCTCAAAAATCTATGCTCTGGAAATGTAGTCCTGGAAACCTTCTCAAATTATATTTTGAAGAGAATAATAAAGGAGATATATGTCCTACAATGGTATGGTTAGCACACAAGGGAGTACTCAGGGGGAACTAATAAAAATTTCAACATAACATAAAAAAGAAAGAAAAAGTAAAATTGAAGAACTGCAAAAATTAATAAACGATAAAGAAAAAATCCAACAAGAAAGTCCCACTCCACCATCAAACATACATAAAGAGTTATTAGATATAAGAACAGGTAAAATATATCTTTGAACCGTGTTAGCCAGTAAAGATAAAAAAATTGTTTAAAAGAACTGAGAGTCCTCAGTGGTTGATCCCTTTAATGGCTAACTGAAAAGATGGTAATAATGGCAAGCTTTCGAGACTACGCATGTCTCTTCATCAGATGGTAATAATATCAAGCTTTCGAGACTGCTCAGGTCTCTTCTAAAGGGGGCTTTACATGCTACGGCATTGCTAATGCGGAGTCGTTGGGGTCACGGATTTTGTGACGCACATCCAGCCGCATTAGCGATGTTGTTGCGTGTGACACCGATGAGCGATTTTGCATCGTCGCAAAAACGTGCATAATCGCTCATCGGTGACATGGGGGTCCATTCTCGATTATCGTTACTGCAGCAGTAACGAAGTTGTTCGTCGCTCCTGTGGCAGCACACATCGCTATGTGTGACGCCGCAGGAACGAGGAAGCTCTCCTACCTGCCTCCCGGCCGCTATGCGAAGGGAAGGAGGTGGGCGGGATGCTACCTCCCGCTCATCTCCGCCCCTCCGCTTCTTTTGGGCGGCGGATCAGTGACGCAGCTGTGACGTCGCTGTGACGCTGAACGAACCGCCCCCTTAGAAAGGAGGCGGTTCGCCGGTCACAGCGACGTCGCCGGGCGGGTAACTATGTGTGACGGGTCTGGGCGATGTTGTGCAACACGGGCAGCGATTTGCCCGTGTCGCACAACCGATGGGGGCGGGTGCCCACGCTAGCGATATCGGGACCGATATCGCAGCGTGTAAAGTAGCCTTTAGCCTGATGAAGAGACCTGAGTAGTCTTGAAAGCTGCTATTATTACCATCTTTTCAGTTATCCATTAAAAGGTATCAACCACTGAGGACTCTCAGTTCTTTTAAACAATTTTTTTACATCTAAGAATTAAAATAAAAGCCCAACTATTTGATGAATATGAAAGCTATTTACACTATTCAAAAATGATAAATTATTCTAATATTAACAAGACAACCAGAGTAATGGCAGGAAAAGTCAAAACATAAAGGATAAGAAATGAGATTAGTAGCCATAACCCAAACGGAGTGCTGGTACATCAGCCGAAGGAAATTGGTGATGCATTCGCGGACAACTACTCCAGACTGAATAACTTAAAAAATCATTCCTCTACTCCCCAGCCAACCCCTGAACAAATTAATGAATTTCTAGCCCAGATCAACCTTCCTAAAATAGAACCAGAACAATTACTGTCCCTTAATGCTCCCTTTAGTGAACCAGAAATCCTTATCACAATTTCATCCCTAAAATCAAGAAAAGCCCCAGGACCTGACGGATTCACAAATGATTATTATAAAGCTTTTTCCTCCCTTTTAGCCCCCCACCCAACTAAAGTTCTCAATAATCCTTCCTGTCGGGCACATTTTCACCCGAGATGTTGGGAGCAACTATCATACTAATACCAAAAACTGGAGACCGCAATGAATCTGTCGGCAACTATAGGCCTATCTCTTTAACCCCTTCACGGTGGGCCGATTTTTCGCTTTCCGTTTTTTTTTTTTTTGCCATTCTTCTTCTAAGAGACGTAACTTTTTTTATTTTTCAGTCAATATAATTATGTGAGGGCTCATTTTTTGCGGAACGAGCTGTACTTTTAAATGAAACCATATGTTTTACCATGTAGTGTACTGGAAAACGGCAAAAAAATTCCAAATGCAGAATAATTGCAAAAAAGTGTGATAGCACTATTGTTTTTGAGATATTTTATTCACTGTGTTCACTACATGGTAAAACTGATGTGTGGGTGTGATGCCTCAGGTCAGTGCAAGTTCGTAGACACCAAACATGTATAGGCTTACTTTTATATAAGGGATTAAAAAAAAATCAGAAGTTTGTCCGAAAAAAAGTGGCGCACATTTTACGCCATATTCCGTGACCGGAACATGATAGGCGTTCTCATTTCTCGGGATCTATGGCACAGTGATGGCTTATTTTTTGCATCTCGAGCTGACGTTTTTTAACTGTACCATTTTTGCGCAGATGCCATGTTTTGATCGCCTGTTATTGCATTTTGCGCAAAAGTTGTGCCGACAAAAAAAGTAATTTTGGCGTTTGGAATTTTTTGCTGCTACGCCGTTTACTGATCAGATTAATTGATTTTATATTTTGATAGATCGGGCGTTTCTGAACGCCGTGATACCAAATGTGTGTATATTTTTTATTTTTTTAACCCTTTAATTTTCAATGGGGCAAAAGGGGGGTGATTTGAACTTTTAGGTTTTTTGTTTTTTTTTAAATTTTTTAAAACTTTTTTTTTTTTAATTTTATTTTAGTAGTCTTCCTAGGGGGCTATAGCGATCAGCAATCCAATTGCTCTGCCCTATCTGCTGTACACAGGTGTAAACAGCAGATACGCTCACTTTCTGCTTCACTCTGCTCCGGGCCGAGTGATCACATCACTTGACTTCCGGTATCGGCCGGTAAGTAAAAGTTTACCGCAATTGCGATTATAATGGCGCTGTCACATATTGATTGCGCCATTTAAGAAGTTAAACGGCACGAGCAGATAATGATTCTGCATGCTGCCGGCGACAGACCACGGGCAGTAACATTATGACCCTATGACGTAATATTCCTGCCCGTGGTCATTAAGGGGTTAATAAATACTGACATTAAAAATCTATTAAAAAATGATTGCTGACAGGCTCAATATATTCCTCCCAGATGTGATAAAGATCAGCTTGGTTTTGTTGAAGGACGGCAAACCACTGCTGGTACGAGGAGGACAATCAACCTCCGAATTAACAAAGATGTAACTCTTAAGGCCACTTTACACGCAACGACATTGCTAACGAGATGTTGTTGGGGTCACGGAATTCGTGACACACATCCGGCCTCGTTGGCGACGTCGTTGAAGTCTGAAACGCAGGAACGACCGTTAACGATCAAAAAATACTCACCATATCGTTGATCGTTGACACGTTGTTCTAATCTCAAATATCGTTGCTGCTGCAGGTGCAATGTTGTTCGTCGTTCTTGCGGCAGCACACATCGCTATGTGTGACACCGCAGGAACGAGGAACAACATCGTACCTGCGGCCACCGCCAATGAGGAAGGAAGGAGGTGGGCGGGATGTTACGGCCGCTCATCTCCGCCCCTCCGCTTCTATTGGGCGGCCGCTTAGTGACACCGCACGAACCGCCCCCTTAGAAAGGAGGCGGTTTTCCGGCCACAGCGACGTCGCTAGGCAGGTAAGTATGTGTGACGGGTGTTAGCGATGTTGTGCGCCACGGGCAGCGATTTGCCCCTGACGCACAACCGACGGGGGCGGGTGCTTTCACCAGTGACATCGCTAGCGATGTCGCTGTGTGTAAAGTGGCCTTTAGATGTCGAAATTGGACAACAGATTTAGAATAATTTGTTTCCTAATATAATTTCTGATATTATGGCTTAAAAAAAATGTATTTTCAAAATAATATCATTAAATAACTGTGTTTATTTTTAGTAGATGACTGTATTGGGAGTTCAGATGGAAATCTAATATCTTCAGAATTTATAACAGACGGTCAAAGTATCACGCATGATACATATGAAGAGCATGCTGTTGTCCCAGATACACCTCCAGTCCTTCCTTGGAAAACTCTATCATCTGATCTTTTCCAACAAGTCCAAACTTCTGATTTATCACAAAATTGTAAGCAAAATAAAAGTTACAGAAGGGATGTGGAACATGAAACGGCTCTTACGAGGGAGAAACCATTTTCGTGTTCAAAATGTGGGAAATGTTTTACCAGGAAATCAAGTCTTTTTACCCATCAAAAAGTTCACACACATGAAAAGCCGTTTTCTTGCCCCCAATGTGAGAAATGTTTTACTCGAAAATCAATTCTTGTTAACCATCAAAGGTATCACACTGGGAAGAAGCAATTTTCATGTCAAGAATGTGGGAAATGTTTTATTCAGAAATCACATCTTTTTAGACATCAGAAAATTCACACAGGGGAGAAGCCATTTTCATGTTCAGAGTGTGGGAAATGTTTTATTCAGAAATCAGAACTTGTTCAGCATCAAAGATCTCACACAGGGGAGAAGCCGTTTTCATGTTCAGAGTGTGGGAAATGTTTTATTCAGAGATCAACATTTTTTTTGCATCATAGATCTCACACAGGGGAGAAGCCATTTTCATGTTCAGAGTGTGAAAAATGTTTTATTCAGAAATCAGACCTTGTTAGACATCAGAGAATTCACACAGGGGAGAAGCCATTTTCATGTTCAGAGTGTGGGAATTGTTTTATTCGAAAATCAACACTTGTTGAGCATCAAAGATCTCACACAGGGAAAAAGCAATTTTCATGTTCAGAGTGTGGGAAATGTTTTATTTGGAAATCAGATCTTGTTAGGCATCAAAGATCTCACACAGGAAAGAAGCCGTTTTTATGCCCAGAATGTGGTAAATGTTTTACTAGCAAATCAAGTCTTGTTTACCATCAAAAAAATCACAGAAAATAAACCATTTTTATGTTCTGAATGTGGAAAATGTAATTCTCAGAAATCAGATCTTGTTAAACATGTGAAGAAGCCGCACAGGGAAGGAACCTTTTTCATGTTGTGAATAATTGAAATGTGTAACTGGTAAATCAAATCTTGCCGACCATCAGAAAACCAACAGAGCGGAGCAGCCATTCTTGCTTTCAGAATTTGCCAAATGTTTTTAAGATTAGTCAGGTCCTGTTGTCAGATGAGTCACATGGGAGAAGCCATCATGATGTACCATAATTCAAAGAGTTTATAAAAAATTCTGTTACAATTGCTCAAGTAAGAATTTGTGAGGGAAAGAACCATTTTCTTTCTCTTTAAACTTATTTTAATTTTCGGAACCATAAGACACACGTAGATTTTGAAGGAATAATGTAGGGAAAAATAACACAAAAAATGTGATCATTCTGCACTGTTATGGGGGGGGGATCTTCTGCTGACATTGTTATGGAGATAAAATGACCCAATTCTGTACTGATGTCCCCCATCCTGGGCCCCTTCCAGATATATGTGTCTCCCATCTTCGTGTATATGTCTTTCATCCTGGTACATTTGTTGACCATCTTTATCCCATCCTGGTATATTTGATCCCCATCCTGATATATATGGCCCTTGTCCTAGAATATATGTCCCGATCCTTGTATATATGGCCGTCATCTTGGGCCCATTCTGGTATATATTTCCCCATCACACTGAACACATAAGAAAATAAATGATTATACTCACCATCCCTCCACTCTCCTGGTGCACGGTGTTCTCTTCTGATGCTGGCAAATAATCTCAGCATGTACACTTACACACGGACATCACTGCTCCCCACACCTGGGATTATGGGCTTGGGGAGCAGTGAATATTCATTCTCTAATAGTAGATATACATGATCGCCCAGTCACAGCAGTAAGCCAGCGGCTGGGTGATCATGTGTACCCGATATTAAAGAGAATGAATATTCACTGCTCCCCATGCTAATAATTCCGCCCACCTCTTGGTTGGCGCTGGCTTAACTGCCTAGAGGTGGGCGGGATTATGGCACGGGGAGAAGTGAATATTCATTTTCTATTTTAGCTGTCACACTGTTAGCCTTTTTGAGAGCCTTTAGGAACATTCGTGAAATGTTTTTATACTGGATTATATTTAGATAATTCACTAATCTCAGATTTCCCACTGCTTTATTTACTAAAAAGCCCCAGATTGGAGACAGGAACTCTTAAGTATATCACATTGTATATAATTGCATTTCAAAACTTGTTGTTTTGTTAATAAATGCTTGTAAATATACAGTATATTTTTGATGCCTGTCTTTCTCTATTGTCTAGATGTGATGATTTTGACTATGAACTGTTGTGAATGTCAGTTATGCTTTTGCTGCTGTGAGGCTCCCTCTTGTGGAAAGGAATGGTTTGGTCAGAGACCAGGTGTGTTGAGCAATGGGCGTTTCCATTGCTAACTCTCTGCCTATTTAAACCCTGGTCTGATAGCAGGCTATGCCGGATGTCAGTTGTTCTTTGTACACCAGCCTGCTTCATCCTGCTCCAGACCACATCTACCCCAGATAAGTGCTTGACTCTTTATTTGTTTAGTTCTTTTTGCTCTTATCTGAGTTTGTCATTTGCTGTGGTTGTTTTCAGTTTATTTGCATGCAGGGATCTTCCCTCTCAGTTGCTTAGCTGGGAAGCTCCCTGCAGCTATGTTTGGAGTATTGCTCTTATTAGTCCATGTGTTTGTTGCTTCTTGAATTTGTAATGGTTCCTGCTTTCTGTTCATTGGTATGACAAGAGCGCCTGGTATAGGACAGAGTTCAGATCCAGCGATCTGAGGGCTTTTTTGTACTATCAGGTTTTTGGATTTTTGCAGGGTTTTTCTCTGGCCACCATCAGTCCCTTTCCTATCCTGTCCTATTTAGTCAGTAGGGCCTCGCCTTGCTAATCCTATCATCTATCTGTGTATTGTGTTTTCCTATATCACCGCAGTCTTTGAATGTGGGGGCTTGCTATTCTTTATCTATTTTCTGAGGCAGAGAGTAATTCATCTTTCCTTCCTTTAGGATAGCTAGTTCTCCGGCTGGGTTCGCGGTGCACAGGATGTTAGTTCACCCCTCGGCTACTTCTAGTGTTGATGGTTAATAAGGGGATGGCGGCCAGATTAGTTGCCAATGCTCTTGTCACCTTTTACCAATGATTTATGGTGGTCTTCCATGGTTCCGGATCATATCAATTAACCTCTGGAGTTGAGGCAGAGCTGTAGGCATTTTGCACAAAAATAGTGAGGGGAGAATTTGATCACACTACAGTCTAGAAATGAGGACGTTGTTAAGACTAGTGATTGGCGAGTGTATTCGTTACTATTCGCTATTAGCAGAATAGTATGGTACTCGAGATATTCGTTAGACTGCAAGTAATACTGTATTCGCCTCGCTATATTTGGATGTCCCGCCCAGCCTTTTTGGCACCTGATTTGCAGCCACAAAACATGTTGGGCTTCTTAACCAATCACAGTAATGCCGCAGCCGTCTTGTTTGTGGCGTTACTGTGATTGGCTGGCCGCTGCCATTTTGTACACAGTACATTGCCAGTGTCTCTCTCCAAGCGCTTCATACTCACCGATCACAGGTGCGGCTGCCAATTTTGATACCCAGCCAAGATAAAGCCTCAGCTGAGGGTTGGTATTCTCAGGTTGGGAGCTCCCCAGCCTAAAAATATTAGCCAGCAGATGCCCAGAATTGCCGCATTCATTAGATGTTATAATCCCGGAGCTTTACCTCGCTCTTCCCAATTACCCTGATTCAGTGTCAATCGGGGTAATAAGGAGTTAATTGCAGCCCATAGCCGCCACTAAGTTCTATATTAATCATGGCAGGTGTCTCTGAGACACCCCCCATCATTAATCTGTAAGTGAAAGAAAATAAACACAAACACCACAAAATCCTTTATTTGGAATAAAATATAAAAAAAGCCCCCTCTTTCACCACTTTATTCACCCCAATAACACAGAAGTCCGAGGTAATCCACACAAGGTCCCACGACGGTCCTGACTCTGCTACATCTGAGCCTGGAGAGACCGCAAACATGTCCGATCTCTCCAGGATCTGGAAAACACTGACAAGAAGAACCCGGCTGGGAACAGTGACGTCACACAGTTCATCAGCGGTCATACCCGGGTTCCCACGTTATGACCTCTGGTGACTTGAAGCACTTTGGCCTAAAGTTCAGGACCGTGTCCCACATCTTGCCAGTACTTTAACAGTGACAGTGCCGTCATGGAGATGCGGGCTGCCTTGCACTCCCCGAATGGCATTGTCAGTGTTAAAATGCGGGGCCGTGTCCCACTCACCACCAGCACTTTAACAGCGACTGGTAGGGTCTCTGCTACTTGTCCCTGGTTTTCCAGGATATCTGCTACATGTCCGTCCACGGCTTTCAGTCTCCTGTCTGCCTACAGCTTCCATTACCCCACTTTGTGAGCCCTTGAAAGAATACCAAGACCATGGTTCCCAATGGCGCAGTTACAAACGTTTTTGGGAGAGTCCCTGCTCAGCTCCACTCCGTACACCTCATACATACACGGCTCCCTTCCATACACCTCGTACATGTACCGCCCTGGTGTTGGTCGGGCTGCTCGGATCCGGAATCCTGGTGGCTTGAGGGGGCCCGGACCCGACTTGGCGGACACTTGGCTCCGTAAAAGTGGGGTATTTACATGGAAAAAGTTTGTGACGCCACCTGTGGGTTGCGGTAATGGGAGTACCGCCATTTGTGTAAGGAGTACTGGGGCAGATGGATTTAAGCAGCCTGATGTTAGTCCCTCCACAGGTAGGGATGGCCCCGGGCTCGTAAGCACTGAGCAGCCATATATCTAGTTTGCGGCTCTGCAGGTGGAGGTAGAGTCCTGCATACACTGAGGAGCTGATCATGTGACCCTGACTCCTCCCCTCCATGTGACATCATCACAGGTCCTGTAAGCACAGAGCAGTCATATAGCTAGTGTGCGGCTCTGCAGGTGGAGGTAGGTGCAGGGTCTCTATTATTTTCTCTCCTTCATTTTCATGTTACTGTCGTCGTCTTTATTGTTTCTTTGCTTTATGATGAGGCTGAAGTCGGTTTCTTATTCGGGGTTTTTTTTTTTGTTTTACAGGTTTATTAACAAAAATGAAAAATGACAACAATATAATCCCCTGCAGTGCGGAGCTCGGATGTGAATACACTGAAGAGCAGCAACAAAAATGATAAAACTGGCACAAAAATGGGCATCAAAGGGCGATATGGAAAGGGTTAAATGGCCTTAGGCCACTGATCTGTGTAGTGATGGGTAGTTTGTGAATGAGTAATTCAAAATGAACTAATCTTCAGAGTGAACTAGTTCATGTAGTCACCATCCTGACAGAGATTACTTCATTATGAACTAAACAGCGAGTGACAGAGAGTGACCCTCTACAGCTCCAGGAGGCTCCTGCCCTCACACTGGCTCTTTATAGCTCCTGATGCTGGAAAAGAAGGTAGTAACACTATACCACACATCAAATACAAATAGAATAGTAATAATAAATAAAAACTGAAATTGCACAGTAGACAGACATAGCTCATATGTGTGTATGAGGGAGAGAGCGTGGTTCATGCCCCTCACCTGTCTGTGTGATAGGATCAGCCTCCTGTAGAGGATCAGCCTCCTGTAGAGGATCAGCCTCCTGGAGCCTAGAAGATCAGTCTTGCTAAAATCTTTACCACTGGCTCCTGTTCTGTTCTCAAAATGGTGGATGCTGAACTGCTCCTCAGCTCCCTCATACTCATTCATTATGAGTCAGTACTCTACACTACCACAGGGGGCGCTGCTGGGCTCCCTCATACTCATTCATTATGAGTCAGTACTCTACACTACCACAGGTGGCGCTGCTGGGCTCCATCATACACATTCATTACGAGTCAGTACTCTACACTACCACAGGTGGCGCTGCTGGGCTCCCTCATACACATTCATTATGAGTCAGTAGTCTACACTACCACAGGGGGCGCTGCTGGGCTCCCTCATACACATTCATTATGAGTCAGTACTCTACACTACCACAGGGGGCGCTGCTGGGCTCCCTCATACACATTCATTATGAGTCAGTACTCTACACTACCACAGGGGGCGCTGCTGGGCTCCATCATACACATTCATTATGAGTCAGTACTCTACACTACCACAGGGGGCGCTGCTGGGCTCCCTCATACACATTCATTATGAGTCAGTACTCTACACTACCACAGGGGGCGCTGCTGGGCTCCCTCATACACATTCATTATGAGTCAGTACTCTACACTACCACAGGGAGCGCTGCTGGGCTCCCTCATACACATTCATTATGAGTCAGTACTCTACACTACCACAGGGGGCGCTGCTGGGCTCCATCATACACATTCATTATGAGTCAGTACTCTACACTACCACAGGTGGCGCTGCTGGGCTCCATCATACACATTCATTATGAGTCAGTACTCTACACTACCACAGGTGGTGCTGCTGGGCTCCCTCATACACATTCATTATGAGTCAGTACTCTACACTACCACAGGGGGCGCTGCTGGGCTCCCTCATACACATTCATTATGAGTCAGTACTCTACACTACCACAGGGGGCACTGCTGGACTCCCTCATACACATTCATTATGAGTCAGTACTCTACACTACCACAGGGGGCGCTGCTGGGCTCCCTCATACACATTCATTATGAGTCAGTACTCTACACTACCATAGGGGGTGCTGCTGGGTTCCCTCATACACATTCATTATGAGTCAGTACTCTACACTACCACAGGTGGCGCTGCTGGGCTCCCTCATACACATTCATTATGGGTCAGTACTCTACACTACCACAGGGGGCGCTGCTGGGCTCCCTCATACACATTCATTATGAGTCAGTACTCTACACTACCACAGGGGGCGCTGCTGGGCTCCCTCATACACATTCATTATGAGTCAGTACTCTACACTACCACAGGGGGCGCTGCTGGGCTCCCTCATACACATTCATTATGAGTCAGTACTCTACACTACCACAGGGGGCGCTGCTGGGCTCCCTCATACACATTCATTATGAGTCAGTACTCTACACTACCACAGGGGGCGCTGCTGGGCTCAGTGAGATGCATCAGACTGAACTAGGCCGTCCTGATTCATTCTCAATAGAACATTTAGTTCAGCAGCTCATATAGTTCATTTAGTTCACAGGTCACATGATGCATTTCCTGTCAGCTCCTCACAGGATAGAGTGGAGAGAAATACTGAAATAAGGCTACTTTCACACTTGCGTTGGACGGCTTCCGTAGCACTGCGTTGTGTGACGGATGCAACGGATGCGTTGCATATAGTGGCACAACGGATGCTATGGATCATAGAAAACAACGGAAAGCTTTTTTTCTTTATTTTTTTCTTTTTTTTTTCTTTACAGTTTTACCGGCAGAAGACTATTGTGAACGATCAGCTGATCGCTCCAATACCCAGCGGCCAGTCGCTCAGCTGATCGCTCTCAATAGCCGGCGGCCGGTCGCTCAGTTGAGCGCTCTTACATGCCGGCGGATGGGCGCTTAGCTGAGTGCTTTCACATGCCGGCAGACGGGCGCTCAGCTGAGCGCTTTCACATGCTGGCGGGCGGGCGCTCAGCTGAGTGCTTTCACATGCCGGCGGGCGGGCGCTCAGCTGAGCGCTTTCACATGCCGGCGGGCGGGCGCTCAGCTGAGTGCTTTCACATGCCGGCGGGCGGGCGCTCAGCTGAGTGCTTTCACATGCCGGCAGACGGGCGCTCAGCTGAGTGCTTTCACATGCCGGCAGACGGGCGCTCAGCTGAGCGCTTTCACATGCCGGCGGGCGGGCGCTCAGCTGAACGTTCGGCCACCGACAGACAAAATAAAGTTTGTGATTTATAAAAAAAAACAAAAAAAAAGAGCATGCGCAGTGAAATCCTACGGATTGCGCTGCTCAAAATAACGTTACATGCTGCGTTTCGTCCGCCCGACGCAGTGTCAAAATAACTTTGTCTTTCCTCCTCCTCACTCATCTCCTCCAACAAGCCTTTCCATCAAACTTGATGGTTGCTCACTCACCCCAGTCTCACAAGCTCGTTGCCTTGGAGTGACCCTCGACTCTGCTCTATCCTTCAAGCCACACATCCAAGCCCTCTTCACCTCATGCCGATTACAACTCAAAAATATCTCCCGGATCCGTGCTTTTCTTAACCAAGAATCTGCAAAAACATTAGTGCATGCCCTCATCATCTCCCGCCTCGACTACTGCAACCTCCTGCTCTCTGGCCTCCCTTCCAACACTCTTGCACCCCTCCAATCTATCCTAAACTCTGCAGCCCGCTTAATCCACCTCTCCCCTCGCTACTCCCCAGCCTCGCCACTCTGCCAATCCCTTCACTGGCTTCCCATCGCCCAACGACTCCAGTTCAAAACATTAACCATGACATACAAAGCCATGCACAACCTGTCTCCTCCCTACATCTGTGACCTAGTCTCCCGGTACCTACCTGCACGCAACCTCAGATCCTCACAAGATCTCCTTCTCTGCTCCTCTCTTATCTCCTCTTCCCACAATCGTGTACAAGATTTCTCCCGTGCATCCCCCATACTCTGGAACGCTCTACCTCAGCACATCAGACTCTCCCCTACCGTGGAAAGCTTCAAGAGGAACCTCAAGACCCACCTCTTCCAACAAGCCTACAACCTACAATAGCCCTCAGCCCAGTAGACCACTGCGCAACCAGCTCTGTCCTCGCCTATTGTACCATCACCCATTCCCTGTAGACTGTGAGCCCTCGCGGGCAGGGTCCTCTCTCCTCCTATACCAGTCTGTCTTGTACTGTTAATGATTGTTGTACGTATACCCTCTTTCACTTGTAAAGCGCCATGGAATAAATGGCGCTATAATAATAAATAATAATAATAATAATAATAACTATGCTGCGTCGCCCAGCGGATGCAACGCAGACACTTGCGTTACAGTGCGTTGTCCATAAAAGTCTATGGAGAGTAGCGCAGTGCGTTAACGGACTGCGGTATTCTCCATAGTGACGGACTCCGCTGAACGCAAGTGTGAAAGTACACTAAATGAACTAATCTTTTCAGTGAACTAGATTTCCCATCACTAGAGCCCTACATACACTGAGGAGCTGACCATGTGACCCCTGACTCCTCCCCTCCATGTGACATCATCACAGGTCCTGTAAGCACAGAGCAGCCATATATCTAGTGTGGGGTTCTGCAGGTGGAGGTAGGTGCAGGGTCTCTAGTATTTTCCTCTCCTTCATTACGATGCTGAAGTTCGTTTCTTATTCGTCAGTTTCTTATTCGTCAGTTTCTTATTCGGCAATTTAGTTTTTTCAGTTTTTTATGCATTTATCAACAAAAATAACACATCACAATAATACAATACAATGCACTGATGCCCTAATATACATACACTCAAAATCAGCTGCGAAAATTATAAAACTGGCAAAAAAATAGGCATCAAAGTGGGCACCAAAGTATGTTAGTGAAAGGGTTAAATTGCTTTGGGCCACTGATCTAACACCACAATTACCTATCTAGTGATGCCTCTAATCAAACTCAAGTGACTCCAGCCTGGCCCAAACAGGTTCTGGGCATCAGAACTGGCATTAAAGTGGGCACACAGCCAATTTTCACAGATTTGAATAAGCAACTGGTGTTTTTGAGGGGTTAAATGGCTTTGGGCCACTGATCTCACACCACATTTACATACCTAGTGATGCCACACATCAAATTCAGATCACTCCAGCCTGGCCCAAACAGGTTCTGGGCATCAGAACTGGCATCAAACTGGGCAAAACCTCAGTTTTCACAGATTTAAATAAGTAACTGGTGTTTTTGAGGGGTTAAATGGCTTTGGGCCACTGATCTCACACCACATTTACATACCTAGTGGTGCCACACATCAAATTCAGATCACTCCAGCCTGGCCCAAACAGGTTCTGGGCATCAGAACTGGCATCAAACTGGGCAAAACCTCAGTTTTCACAGATTTAAATAAGTAACTGGTGTTTTTGAGGGGTTAAATGGCTTTGGGCCACTGATCTCACACCACATTTACATACCTAGTGGTGCTACACATCAAATTTAGTTCACTCCAGCCTGGCACAAACAGGTTCTGGGCATCAGAACTGGCATCAAAGTGGGCAAATGGCCAGTTTTCACAGATTTGAATAAGTAACTGGTGTTTTTGAGGGGTTAAATGGCTTTGGGCCACTGATCTCACACAACATTTACATACCTAGTGATGCCACACATCAAATTCAGATCACTCCAGCCTGGCCCAAACAGTGATCGGGGAGCGGTATGATCCGGGGGAAGAAAAAAACCGAGCGCCAATGTAAGTATGACTGAGAACATCATGAAAAAGGTAAGTATACTGAATTTAATTTAAAAAAAAATAAAAATAAGATCACTAGTGTAAAAACGCACACGCACGAAACGTGCTGAACACGGACATACTCCGTGTGCGGTACGTGCAGGCACGGACACATAGACTAAAGCGGGTCCGTGCCTGCGTGCTGCCGGCCAAAAACGGACATGTCCGTGTAGAGAAGCGCACACACGTACTTACCTCACGGACACACGTTCCGTGCGATTTTACGTGTGTGTGCCATCTACCATTGATTAACATGGGTCTCCGTGTGTACGTGTCTCCGGTACGTGCAAATACGTACTGCACACGTACAAATTACACGGATGTGTGTTGCGGGTCTAAGATATTAGACTGCAACAGTTATACAGTATTATTAATATACAGTTATGCAGTAGTTTCTATTAGCTTGTTTTTTTCTGTAATTTTCCCAGACACCTGGAATTATAGTTTTAGTGAGAAAATACCTGTGTATAGTATCACTCAGTCCCACATAGTTTTCTTATCAATGTTTACTGAGAATGTGCGTGTTTATAGTATGGTAAAACATCTAAAACCAGGAGCCTTTGGCATGTCTCATCCGGTGACGTATTTGTCCGGTGTAAGGTGACTTCTGAAGAGTTGGCCACTCAGAAGAGGGATACTATATTGGACAAATGGAAGCTATTAGAGGTTGTGTAACATTTAGTTACGCAAGCAATTTGTTCTCAAGTGAGATATAGACTGGTGACGATTACAGCAAAGTCGGAAGCCTGTTTACCTGTGGAGGGGACGCCCATTACACCACAGTGTGGATCCCAGGAGTTTCCCTGTCTTCGCTGCTTTGCTTCTCACAGCTGATGTTTCCGGGCAGATGATGCGTGTAGTTTGTTCTGATGTAGTGTGCAATGTAAGTACTTTACCTTTGTGATTTATATTATGCAAGAGTGTATGCAATATCACACTATTTCCTTTTTTCTGTAATCATTTAATCATTACAAAATGAATCGCCTTCTTTACAGCTGTATCCGATCCCTTTAAATACGTGGTAAAACAGCAACCCAGTTCTTAACTGTGGAGTACGAAGGGCATTGACCCCCAATGTCTGCGACATATCACCATGAATATCCTTCGCTGACTTTCCTCACAGAAACAAGAATTTTATCCCTGCTCTGCTCTCAGCTGGTGTGAATATCGTATTAGACTCCGCCATTGTTTTCCCACCTGCGTAGAACACTGTTGCCATAAGCAACAAACACAAAATTTTGAAATCATATATTAGACACATAAGGATTTCATTTGATGTAACATTCGTTACCATAGAAACAAAAAAAGATCAAAAAGCCAAAACCTTATCAGCAGCCCCTCATAGTTTTTTTTTTTTACAGGTTTTTATCAACAAAGTGACGTGAACTTTAAAAACAACAGTTACTTGTGTAAATCTGGGTGAATTGCCTATTTGCCCTCTTTGGTGTCAGTTCTGATGCCCAGAACCCATTTGGGCCCGGCTGGAGTGACCAGACTTTGATATGAGACATCGCTATATAATGTTGGGGTGAAATCAGTCCCCCAAAGTCATGTAAGGCTCTATGCGCACTCTGCAGGTTTTTCTGCACACAAACTGCAACCAAAACTGCCCCTTGTCCCAGAGAGAATGGAAATGTAATAAAACGCTTGTAATGATGCTGCGATTCTGCAGCGTTTTTGCTGCATTTTGTTAATGTTTTTGAAAGGAGTAATTAAATATAATAGGACTAGGATAATTGAGAGAAAGAACAGATCGAAAAATTAGAATATATAATATATATAATAGATTGAAAGAAATAACAGAATAACTCGATTGAGGGATAGCTCACTTAAACAGCTGTTTTTGTTAATTTTTGGGGGTAAAAAAAATGAAATGGGGTCCCCCCATTTTTCATATCCAGCACAGGAACAGCAGCAGCTATGGGCTGCACCCTTAGCTGTCTGATGTACCTTGGCTGGTTATGAAAAATAAAGAGGATCCCACACTTTTTTTTAAATTATTTGATTTATTAAAAAAAAAAAAAAAAAAAAGACGTGGAGCCACCCCCCCCCTCCAGTTTTCTGAAACCAGCCAAGGTACAGAAGACAACTGAGGGCTGATATTATTAGGGTGGGAAGGACCATCGTTATTTGTCCCTTTCCATCCTAACAATAACAGACCACAGCCGCCCCAGAAGTGGCACATCCATAAGATGCTCCAATTCTGGCACTGGACCAGGCTCTTCCGTTGCCCTGGTGCAGTGGCAATCAGGGTAATAAGGAGTTAATAGCAGCCCACAGGTGCCACAGCCCTAGATTAGAGATAGCAGGCATTTGAGACACACTCATCAGTAATCTGTAAGTGAAAGTAAATAAACACAAACACCCAAAAAATCTTTTATTTGAAATAAAAGAAAAAAAAAAACCCTATTTAAAAAAAAAAATCCAAATAAGAAACCATCCTAAGCCAAAAATATGAAACTGGACCAATAAAAAAACAACTTCAGTATCAAGTTTTTTATTGCTGATGTCGAGTGATTTTGGTGTGAAAATAAGGAGAATGTCTGTTATTACCACATATACCCTGCCCCCTGCAGTGACTGACAGCCACTCAGCATTAGAATCTGCTGTCAGTCAGTGCTGAGAGCGCGTATAAAACCACTGATCACTGTATACTAAGCAATGACTAAAACCTCATCCCTATGACTGAAAGCCGGACACTGTCATATTATATGCTTATGATCACATGTAAATATTTCTTAGCTATTTATTTAGTAACACACTACTTTGTATATATGGCTGTTTTTTACCTGGTCGGGGCTAATAAAGGAGATTTGAATTGACAGTGGTATTTTCCTATATTTCACACATTGGAGGGTGGGGGGGTTAGTTTCGTATTTAAGTACTTTTATTTTCCTCTTCCTTCTCTTGTAACTGGGGCTGATATAACGACTCAGCAGTGACCAGATGACCTCTGTGTGTGGGGGAGAAATCATCAACAGCTCTTACTACACTGTTTCCTTGAAACCCTGAAAATAAGCCCTAGTAGGATTTTTAGGGCTTTTTTGACTAGACTAAAAATATAGCCCTACTCCAAAAATAAGCCCTAGTTGCGGTTCAATAGGGAAGTGTCCAAGCAGCTAAAAAGAATACAGCAGGACTCGTCATCAAAGAAAGCAGACACCCCCAAAAGATAGCGGACACCCTCAAAAGAAAGCAGATGTCCCCCCCCCAAAAAAATCGCAGTTACCAGACCCCAAACAATTACAATTGGTAAATACTGATCTTGGATGGGCTCTCACACAGAGATCAGTGTCTCTGTCAGGTCCCTCACTGTTCCCTCTGCATTGCACCGCAGAGCTGTGTATACAGTGACAGAAGGCAGAGGCAGTAATAAACCGTCTCTGCCTTATGTAGAGATGGACGGATTTCCTCTCCGTTGCTACATGTTTGTGTGTAGATGCACTGCTATGTAATCACATTGTAGAATATCACTGCAGAGTAGGAGTCAGATGGCCCGGACGTGTAAAGTCTACGAGCTTCGAAACCAATTTAGAAAATCTAAACTTTTTTATTTTACATAATTTTTCTAGTTTAGGAATGAAATATAATGTGGGCATATTTTGTAATTTGGATAATTTTCACTCTTTTGCTGCCTTCATACAAGAAATGGGTGGTAAATGTGTGTGTCTGCGAGTGCACAGATCCACACCATGTGTGGCCCCTCTTCTTCCGTTAGAAACAAAAAAAATTGAGTTCTTATTCCATTGCCTTGGTCTTAACCGAAAAACTGGGAAATTTTTTGTTTTCGCACTTTTGTATTTTCCTACTCATATTCCAGGAGCAATTACTTTTTTATTTTTCTGTTCATATTGCTGTATTTTGTTTTTTATCATAAAGATAATGTGCTACTTTTACAGTTGTACTATTTACATTTCATGATAAACATTTTTTCCTACCCAAATTATACCTTCCCTCCATTATCATCTCCATTAATTTTACCTATCGGCTCATCTCCTTCCCATTCAGGTCCCTACAATATCGGATCCTCTCAGTGGAGATCTTCTATATAAGAGCATTCTCCTGATTGCCCCACGAAGGATGGATATGGACCGGGACAAGATGGCGGAGAGCATATTACACCTCACCCTAGAGATCCTCTTCCGGCTTACTGGAGAGGTGAGAGATTCTGATGACGTCACATTACATCATTCTTATCTAGGATGTGTTTCCTCTAGCTTTATCCTGTAAGAGATATCTACTCATGTACTTTCTGCACTAACTTGTATTTACATTATAAGGCATTTTGCTGTGGCATTTTTTCAGCTGTATTTTCTTTCCTTCTGCTTCTTCCGCTGTTTGTGTGCCGCCCCTGCAGGGGTCGAACCGCTCGGATCCGGGGTTGCTGCTGTGGCTCGAGGGTCTCCGGACCCGGGGGCTTGCGGCCACTGCAATGTAAAGGGGGGGGGACTATTTACAGGGGGTAAGAGTTCTTGACGCCACCCGTTGTTCACGGTAAGGGAGTACCGCCGCTGCTGATGGGAGTGCCCGGGGTAGATGGAGTGGGGTAGCCTGATGACGTTCCCTCCACAGGTAGGGGAGGCCCCGGGACTCTGGATAATGATGGAGTGGGGTGCGCAGGGCCAGTCGGAAGCAGGGGACGACCATGTACTCAGGCAGCATCTTTGATGGTGCGACCGCAAAGCAGACTCTGACAACAAGGTAAACCAAGTCTCTGGGTGCCGCTGCCCTCTTGGGGGAGCCCGTCCGGTTGTCCTTTCCCTGTAGTACTGCCGGGTGATCCAGAGCCTGCCTCCTTGCACAAATTTAAAGTGTTCTGGTGGCCCGTATGCATAAAACTGTCCGGGCCCTGCTCCCTCCTTTTTGGGTAGTGGAGCTGTGCTTTCAAGGGCTCACGCGTGGGATTTCTGTGGGATGCTTGGGTTGGAAAGCCCTATCCCCCTCGTTGCGCTAGTGCCCCTGATCTCTAAGCTTCATGGGAACAGTTCATAAAATCACTATCCTCCACAGGTTACTTGCCGGGTTGCCTGAAGATACTCCCCGACCTAGGGTCCTGTACCCCGCTGTGCTTTCGGACCCAGACTGGTTATTAGACTCTGATGCTTCCTGTCCTCCGAGACCAGGTCTAGACACCCAGTCTCAATACCCTGCGACTGGGTCTCCGACTCCTCCGGTCCCAGACCACCGTCTGCGACCCAACCTGCCACAAACAGGGAGCCACACACTCCCCTGTTACATCTCGTGGCTCTCCTCTTGCAAGGAATGAGGTGGTCCCCCATTCCTTGCCTGCCGCGAGCCCTCCTGCTCAGCAACGCCAAAGGTCTGGGAGACTGCAGGAGTTTCCACCTCATAGATGCAGCAGAAGGGTGACACCTAGTGGTTTACTCCTTGTAGGGAATGGAGTGGTCTCCCATCCCTTCCCTGCCACGTACCCTGCTGCTCAGCATCGCAGAGGGTCGGAGTGGTTGCACAGTGTGCAGAGAATAGATACTCAGGGAAGCAGCAAGACTTCCTTTATCTCTGCACATTGTGAAACCGAAGATCCTGCCTTTATGACTCAGAGGCAGGAAGTTGAGCATGTGCTCCACGTGACGTCTTCTGATTCGCTCACTGGTATCACACGGCCCGATAACGAGGTTGGTGATGTGCTGAATCCTGACTGGCCGGGCCAGGACGTCACATATCGTGATTGGGTCACACCCGTCTCGCGCCCGCCCTTGGCTGGAGCTATACCTCCTTAAAAACCCCTCCTGCCATCATGGCGGCGCGCGACCGTCCTTCTATGTTTGGATGTCTGGCAGCGTGCTGCCACGCCACTGTACAGACGTCATTGTTTTGTGCAGGTCTCGCCCCTGCCTTGCTGCTCCGGCAGTACTACGTTTAACAGGCTGTGTTCCTGTCCCAGGTGAGCTCCTTGAATCTCTGTTGGACTCACCTGATCTCTGAAGCACACGTGCGCGGGCACCTCTGTGCTACCCTCGTGCCATACTCCGGTGACTCCCGCTAAACACACGTGCGTAGGCACCTCTGTGCTACCCTCGTGCCATACTCCGGTGACTCCCGCTGAACACACGTGCGTAGGCACCTCTGTGCGTCCCCGTGCAACAGGTACATCGTGTTGTGAGCCCCGTGTCATACAACCCTCACGGGTTAGGGCGAACAGGTGTACGCAGGTCGTCTGTGATATTCCGGACGACCGCTAGCAGCGACCCGCTCACTCTTCACCCACCATAGCAGCGGTTCCCTACACCGCACAGTGGACCTTGACCGGCGGAAGCTGTCCATTTACCATCTTGGCACGCTTCCCCGGGTCCCCCTCGTAACATTACGGTCGCGCCAAAGGTCTGGCTATGGCAGAAGAGCAGCAGCAGTTGCTGCGCTATGTGCAGCAGTTGGAGTCACGATTGGCAGCTCTGGAGCAGTCTTCCCCCGAATTGACCGGAAAGGCGCCTTGCCTTGCGCTCCCAGAGCGCTTCAACGGGGACAGCTCCGAGTGCCGTGGTTTCATAAACCAGGTTACCACCTACTTGGAGATGTCCGCCTCTCTTTATGCTACTGAGAAGGCGAAAGTAGCATTCGTCCAGTCCCTGCTCACAGGGAAAGCGCTAAAATGGTCCACGCCGTTGTGGGAGCGCGGAGATCGGGTGGTGAATCACCTTCCAGTCTATCTTGAGGCCATGAGAAAGGTGTTCCTCGGGCCTCAAGTCACCCATGACTCCGCGCTGCGACTCCTACGCCTTCGGCAAAGGTCCACTTCAGTCGGGGACTTTGCGGTGCAGTTCAGGACACTCGCCGCAGAGCTGGACTGGCCAGATAAAGTCCTTGTCCCTGTGTTCTGGGAGGGTCTGGCAGGGTTCGTCAAAGACGCACTGGCTACGCGTGATGTGCCGACCACCTTAGAGGCCTTGATTAGGCTTGCCTCTCGCATAGACATCCGCCACACGGAGCGGAGGCTCGAGGTCTCTTCGGCACCCACGTCTACCTGGCCTACAGAGCCTCTGACTCTCCTTCCCCACCAGATCAGTCTCCCAGCCAGTTCTGTTGATGACTCTGTGGAGCCCATGGAAGTCTCCAAAGTGGTCTCCTCTACCACAGGCTCTCGGCCGCCGGTCGTTTGCTCTGCCTGTGGGCAGAGGGGACATGTAGCTACCCGATGTTCAAAACCATCGGAAAAGAGGCAGCGTATGGTTTCCATCAGAGGGGAAACCCTAGACTCTGCCTCTCCTTCTAAATTAACCCTCAGCGCCCAGTTGCAGTTCGGCACCACTGTCTTCTCTGCCCTGGCTTGCTTAGACACTGGCGCTGACGGCAATTTCATTTCAGCCTCCCTGGCAACTAGGTACTCTGTCCCCCTAGTCCTGTTGCCTAAACCAATCAGTATCCAGGTAATCAACGGGTCCCTACTTGTCAAACCCATTACCCAGGTCACCGTCCCTCTCAGGATGGATGTATCACCAGGCCACCATGAGCAGCTGTCCTTTCTGGTGCTTCCTGAGGGGACGGATGAGATCCTACTAGGACTCCCCTGGTTGAAACGGCATGCTCCGATACTCGACTGGACAACAGGGGAGATCTCGTCCTGGGCAGGGTCATGTAAGGAACACCTCGGGACCACCGGGCCACCCACTCCCCTAGACCAGGTGCCACCTGGCCAGACCCTCGTTCCCCCTAGGTTACGGAACGATGTACATTCCTGGGACCATACCTCCAAGGTCGTGGGCCTCTTTAGGGCCAAAAGGACCAGAGTTCTAGAGGCCAGGCATGATTGGCGGCCGACGGCCGACTCCTCGTCCGACAACCCTGAAGTAGCGAGGCTGGTGAAAACAAAATACGTTCAGGGCAGGAGGTACTTTCTCGTGGAGTGGGTCGGTCGTGGACCGAAGCATAGGACCTGGGAATTGGAGGATCATGTCCACGCCCCGGCTTTGGGAGCAGCCTTTGAGCGCAGGCGGCGGGGGGGCCCTAGACGGGGGGGTAATGTTACATCTCGTGGCTCTCCTCTTGCAAGGAATGAGGTGGTCCCCCATTCCTTGCCTGCCGCGAGCCCTCCTGCTCAGCAACGCCAAAGGTCTGGGAGACTGCAGGAGTTTCCTCCTCATAGATGCAGCAGAAGGGTGACACCTAGTGGTTTACTCCTTGTAGGGAATGGAGTGGTCTCCCATCCCTTCCCTGCCACGTACCCTGCTGCTCAGCATCGCAGAGGGTCGGAGTGGTTGCACAGTGTGCAGAGAATAGATACTCAGGGAAGCAGCAAGACTTCCTTTATCTCTGCACATTGTGAAACCGAAGATCCCGCCTTTATGACTCAGAGGCAGGAAGTTGAGCATGTGCTCCACGTGACGTCTTCTGATTCGCTCACTGGTATCACACGGCCCGATAACGAGGTTGGTGATGTGCTGAATCCTGACTGGCCGGGCCAGGACGTCACATATCGTGATTGGGTCACACCCGTCTCGCGCCCGCCCTTGGCTGGAGCTATACCTCCTTAAAAACCCCTCCTGCCATCATGGCGGCGCGCGACCGTCCTTCTATGTTTGGATGTCTGGCAGCGTGCTGCCACGCCACTGTACAGACGTCATTGTTTTGTGCAGGTCTCGCCCCTGCCTTGCTGCTCCGGCAGTACTACGTTTAACAGGCTGTGTTCCTGTCCCAGGTGAGCTCCTTGAATCTCTGTTGGACTCACCTGATCTCTGAAGCACACGTGCGCGGGCACCTCTGTGCTACCCTCGTGCCATACTCCGGTGACTCCCGCTGAACACACGTGCGTAGGCACCTCTGTGCTACCCTCGTGCCATACTCCGGTGACTCCCGCTGAACACACGTGCGTAGGCACCTCTGTGCGTCCCCGTGCAACAGGTACATCGTGTTGTGAGCCCCGTGTCATACAACCCTCACGGGTTAGGGCGAACAGGTGTACGCAGGTCGTCTGTGATATTCCGGACGACCGCTAGCAGCGACCCGCTCACTCTTCACCCACCATAGCAGCGGTTCCCTACACCGCACAGTGGACCTTGACCGGCGGAAGCTGTCCATTTACCATCTTGGCACGCTTCCCCGGGTCCCCCTCGTAACACTCCCCAGCCCCTCACTTCTCGAGGGCTACCACTCAACTCTCTCTACTTCCTCTCCCTTTGCTCCCCAAAGGCCAACTACTCTGTCACCTCCCAACAGTCTGCCTGACCCCTAGGTGGGCGGCCCTATTCCAACTCAGCAGCCCACTGATGTGCCTGACAGTGTGTGGTGTGAGGTGGGGTTGGGATTTTGGATGCTGATGGAGGCAGTACCACAGGTTGGAACCCAGAACCATGAGGGGTTGAATACTGCACCAAGAATAGGAAGTTCAGTACCCTGTGACACCCTGAATAGTCCAGGGGCATCACATTTGTTTCTAGTGCCTTCTCTATGTCATTGTGAAGGCAACTCAAAGACCTGCAGAGGGTTATGATTACTGTTTTTCCCAGTAAATAAGACCTACTCCAAAATTAAGCCCTAGTTACAGTCAGGGCCCGCATTGGGAGGAGTCAAACTGCGCAATTTCTCAGGAACCCCACTCTCTTAGGGTCCCCATCAGTTGTATTCTAAGGTTAATTGTTTAAGGACCTTTGATGATTTCAAAGTCATGTCACATGATGTAACCAAAGGTCTTTTAACTTCAGGAGTCTAAAAGAACTGAACATAAGACACGCTGGCATACAGTACTGGCATTAAGGGAAAGGGAGAGCAAACTGGGCAATTTAACAGGGCTCCCATTCTCTTAGGGGCCCCAGTGTTTATATTATAATAATAATAATTTTAACCAGCTTTGCCAAAATTGGCAAAGCTTGACCAGAACAAGGGTGTGATGCCACCACTTCTCTAATTCGTAACAAACTGCGGCGTTTCCTATGTCAGAAATCTCATTCACGTCCCTGATGTCATTTTGCAGTGTCCATTGCCGGTCTTGATGAATTGGAGCCCAAATGTTTATCTGCACAGACAGCAATACTTTGCTACCTTCTTTGGCCTAATTGTCTATGTTGTGGACCAATGTCACAGAGATGTTTACAGGTTATTCAACTGTCAAGGTGGTGTCAGGATCTGTGGAAACTACACTCTGCCTGCTAACTTCTCTGATGTCCATGAGCAGTGCAGGGAGACACAGGCATCAAAGCACAGACAGGCAGGCTAACAAAAGTTAATGTCTGCTGGGCTGCTAGTTAGTGTCTTTGATCACATGCTGCAGGAAGCCAGTGTCATTCTCTCCCCTTCTGTATATGCTGGCTGGACTATTTCATTAATGCCAGCTATAGGTTACCTATACTGGTGAGGTGTTGTGATACAGACTAACGGGTGGTTGTTGCGCATTATTGCTGTGAACTGTTGTGGTGTTAACCCTTGTTGTCCTTTTGTTTCTGCCTTCGTGCTCTTGCTTTTCTCCTTAAGGGTGTTTTACACGCTGTGACATCGCTAGTGATTTCTAGTGATGTCGAGCGCAATAGCACTCGCCCCCGTCGTATGTGCGACATTTGGTGATCACTGCCGTAGCGAACATTATTGTTACGGCAGTGTCACACGCACATACCTTGTCAGCGACGTCGCTGTGACCACCGAACAATCCCTCCCTCAAGGGGGAGGTGCGTTTGGAGTCATAGCGACGTCACTGCAGCGTCACTAAGCGGCCGGCCAATAGAATCAGAGGGTCGGAGATGAGTGGGACGTAACATCCCGCCCACCTGCTTCCTTCCGCATTGCCGGTGGACGCAGGTAAGGAGATGTTCGTTGTTCCTGCGGTGTCACACATAGGGATGTGTGATGCCGCAGGAACGACGAACAACGTCGTACCTGTGGCAGCAGCGATATTAAGGAAATGAACGACGTGTCAACGAGCAACGATTTTTCACGTTTTTGTGCTCGTTGATCGTCGGTCATTTGTGTCACACGCTGCGATGTCGCTACCGGCACCGGATGTGCGTCACTAACGACGTGACCCCGACGATATATCGGTAGCGATGTTGCAGCGTGTAAAGCACCCTTAAGTCTCTCACTGTTTATTTCTGTGAGTTTGCAGTGTGCCTGAGTTTTAGTTTTCCCGTCTGTCTTAATCTGTATTTCCATCATACTCCCTCACTTTCCTTCCCTGGGAGATCACTGACAAAGGCATCTCCACCTTCAGGGAGATCATCAGGAAGATCATCTCCACCTTCCAGAGATTAGGGATAGCCTAGGGTCTCTTAGCGTGAGGGACAGTATAGGAGCCCACTGTCCTTTGTTATTCTGCAGTCACATTGTGACAATCAGTCAGATTATTTACTGTAGCACATTCCAGAGAACTCGTGCTACTGCAGAGATATCTTGGAGACGGGATTGAGAGGTCTGAATTAACAAAAATGTAACTCTTACCCGCCCCCATCTCACATGTGATATCTTGTGATAGCTGCCGTAGCAAATATTATCGCTACGGCAGCTTCACACGCACTTACCTGCCCTGCGACATCACACGGCAGGCGGCCAATAGAAGCGGAGGGGCGGAGATGAGCGGGACGTAAACATCCCGCCTACCTTCTTCCTTCCGCATAGCCGGTGGAGGCAGGGAGGAGATGTTCCTCTCTCCTTCGGCTTCATACACAGCGATGTGTGCTGCCGCAGGAACGAGGAACAACATCGTACCTGTCGCAGCGAAATTATGGAAATGACCGACACTACACAGATCACCAATTTACGACGCTTTTGCGATCGTTTATCGGTGTATCTAGGCTTTACACGTTGCGACGTCGTTACTGGCGGCGGATGTGCGTCACTTTCGATTTGACCCTGACGACATCGCAGTAGCGATGTCGCAACGTGCAAAGTACCCCTAAGAATGAATTTTTCCCTAATTTAATTTCTGATGTTATAAAATAAATGTACTTTCAAGATAATATCATTAAAAACTAGTAACATTGTGTTTATTTTTAGCAGATGACTGTATTGGGAGTTCAGGTGGACATCTAATATCTTCAGAATGTATAACAGATGATGAATGTATCACACATGATACATATGAAGAGCATGCTGTTGTCACAGATATACTTCCAGTCCTTCCTCGGAAAGTTCTATCATCTGATCTTTTCAAGCAAGTCCAAAATTCTGATTTATCACAGAATTTTAAGCAAAATAAAAGTTACAGAAGGGATGTCGACCAAGAAACGGTTCCTACAAGAGAGAAACCATTTTCATGTTCAAAATGTGGGAAATGTTTTACCAGGAAATCACATCTTGTTAACCATCAAAGATCCCATACAGGGGAGAAGCCATTTTCATGTTCCGAATGTGGGAAATGTTTTAGTCAGAAATCAAATCTTGTTGCGCATCAAAAATATCACACTGGGAAGAAGCAGTTTTCATGTTCAGAATGTGGGAAATGTTTTATTCGGAAATCACACCTTATTAGACATCAGAAAAATCTTGTTGTACATCAAAGATCTCACACCAGGGAGAAGCCATTTTCATGTTCAGAGTGTGGGAAATGTTTTATTCAGAAATCAGATCTTGTTAGGCATCAAAGATCTCACACAGGAGAGAAGACATTTTCATGCTCAGAGTGTGGTAAATGTTTTACTAGAAAATCAGGTCTTGTTTACCATCAAAAAAATCACACAAATTAACCATTTTATGTTCTGAATTTGGAAAATGTTATTCTCAGAAATCAGATCTTGTTAAACATGTGAAGAAGCCGCACAGGGAAGGAACATTTTTCAAGTCGTGAATAATTGAAATGTTTAACTGGTAAATCAAGTCTTTCCGACCATCAGAAATCCAACAGAGCGGAGCAGCCATTCTTACTTTCAGAATTTGCCAAATGTTTTTCATCATTAATCAGGTTCTGTTGTCAGATGAGTCACATGGGAGAAGCCATCATGATGTACCATAATTCAAAGGGTTTTATCCAAAAATCGGCTACAATAGCTCAAGTAAAGGGCCATTTACATGCTGCGACATCGCTAACGATATATCGTCGGGGTCACGGTGTTTGTGACGCACATCCGGCGTCGTTAGCGACGTCGCAGCGTGTAACACGTATGAGCGACCTTAAATGATCGCAAAATAGCCAAAAATCGTTGGTATGTGAGAGATCGTTCACTTACCAAAAATTGTTGTGTATTCAGTAGCGAGGTTGTTCGTCGTTCTTGCGGCAGCACACATCGCTATGTGTGACACCGCAGGAACAAGCAACAACCTCGTACCTGCGGCCGGCCGCAATGAGGAAGGAGGAGGTGGGCGAGATCTTCGTCCCGCTCATTTCCGCCCCTCCGCTTCTATTGGACGGCTGCCGTGTGACGTCTCTGTGACGCCGCACGTACCGCCCCCTTAGAAAGGAGGCGGATCGCCAGCCATAGCGACGTCGCAGGGAAGGTTAGTCCATGTGACGGGTGTAAGCGATGTTGTGCGCCACGGGCAGCGATTTGCCCGTGACGCACAACCGACGGGGGCGGGTACGCCCTGTAGCGATATTGGTACCGATATCGCAGCATGTAAAGTACCCTTAAGAATTGGTGAGGGAAAGTACCATTTTCTTTCTTTTTAAACTTATATTTTTTGGACCATAAGACATACCTAGATTTTGAAGAAGGAAAATAGGGAAAAAGATTGAAGCAAAATATGTGGTCATGCTGCACTGATATGGGGGGATCTGCTGCTGACACTGTTATAGGGGTACTCTCCCCCAATTTCTAGCACAATGATGGCTTTCCCTTTAAATAGTGCTTATCACAAATCTGTGGCTGCCTTTTTTTATTTACTAATACAGTGGAGAGCTGCAGATTAGTGAATTTTAATCCAGTACCAAAATTTTTGGAAGTGTCCCTAATGTCCCCCAAAAGAAACTTCTAGGTTGTGAGATCCCACAACCCACAGCGATCACTGATCGTGAAAGCGTGAGCTCTTCGACCCCAGCTCTGCGGCATCCTTCTTAAGCAGTTCACTAAAACCTTAAAGTAAGGGACCTCGCTGGATTAGTTGACAGAGGAATTTCTCGTGTTTAGAGCAGCTGCAGAGATTTGTGGGATCCCGCTCTGCACACGGAGATCCCACAAACTAGAAGTTCGGGCTCAACTTTGCTAGTAAAATTTGTAAAATGTTTTGATACTGGATTGTATTTGTAAAATTGACTAATTTCAGGTTGCCCACTGCTTTAGTTACTAAAAAGATCAAACAATCACTGATCTCGGGAAGACCAGCTAGAAAACACTGCCGGCAGCCAGCAAGGGCGCTCAACACAGTGAAATCCTAGGTACATTGCCCCCTGAGAAGTATGCAAATCAAAAAGGTTCATGAAGCCTCTGTTAGGAGTCTAGGGTAAGATAGGGTAAAATAAAGTAACTAGACCGAACGGAAATATTTAAATTTTTTAATTTTTGTTCTTTATTTTTCCACCAAAAATAGTTATAGACACTCAAAAACTATTAATCAATTGTTTGATAAAGATCAATAACTAAATGATGCGCATATAAAATATTTGTGGCACAGCTACAAGTAAAATATATGTGCACACAAATAAAATCCCCGGCCGGTGGCTCATAGCTGCAATACACAGTATGACATTACATATATTTCAATAGTCGCAAGAAATAATCTTTGAATAAAAATAAATTAAAAAATCATTTGAATTTTTACAAAAAAACTATTGAAAAAAATGGCGTTTTTTAACTGTTCAAAGTCTGAAAAAATTTCCATTAATGTCAATATTAACTCTTGAAAAGTTTCCTAAGACAGGCAGTTCAGTTTATTGATAAAAGAAAAACTCAATTAAAAAGGAGTAAAAATTTGATCCTCTAATTATTCGAAAAGATCAAATCATATAAAAACCACCCAGATGTTAATTTATCCAAAAAGATCTCAAAACGTATATGTTTAAAAAAGAAAAAAATTATGGAAAAAAGAGACATTTTGACGAGACTTAGGTTCATCCAAAAGTTGCAATAAAACAAATTTCAGATTAGGGGCATCCGAAGTGCACAATAGGAGGAGTACAATAGAAACTAATCAATATGAAATTATTGACGAGAGAGTGTTCCCCACAAAGGGAAAGTGAGGTGGAAGAATTAGATTTTTCTGTACATGAAACCTCGGTGGACTTCCTACTACAGAGCCCTCAAACAAATAATAATATACCTAATATACCGCTAACTCCCATTGTAATTCAAACTAATGATTCCAATACCCAACAAATTAACAATACAGATATTAATATAGACATACGTACTCATAATTTAGGAGATGCAAATGAACCAAGTACATCACAAAACGTTAATATTAATACATGTAATAAAAACACGAGGATCCCCCCTAGGAATACAAAAACATATGGGGGGCCAACAATAATTCAAATAAATTAAAGACAAAACCCACCACTTTGGATTTTTTCATAATGGGAAGAAAAACCGCGAGAGGGGCTGTAGGGGAGGGAAACTCACCGAAAAGAAAACAGACAACCAGATAGTAAAGGACCCTCAAAATTTTTTTAATCTTAGTCAATACAATCTAACCAAAAATAAAACATCATCATTATTATAGATAGGTCTGAAATTTGCACCCACCACAAATTTCAATCGATTCCAAGCCTTTATTGGAATTAAACAATTTATGAAGAAATTAGCGTTAAAAACATTTTCATGAAAAATCTTATATTGAATCAAATCCCTAACAATTCAATTCTAATGTGAAACATACTGACTTAAAAGGTAAATCAAATTTTCATTCTCAAAACTATTATTCAGACGTGTTGTTAACTGCCCAGCAGACAAAGGGGGTGGTATTGTAATTAGGGACCTAGAGAATTCTGAAAAGGAGTCAGCTCGACTTCTGGGGGATAGGAAAACATATGAAGTCCTAAAAAAGGACCCTACACGTCAGTATAATGAAGAATTAAATGCCTTAGTTAAAAAAGGTTTTGAATTAAAAATTTAGAATAAGGAAGAAGCTACATATATTAAAAACCAGACCCCTAGGACAGCTGTATTCAACACATACCAAAAATCCACAAATCATCAGAAAATCCACCGGGACGCCCTATAATATCAGGGATCGGCTGTCTGACAGACAATTTATCCAAATATATTGATACACATCTCCAAAAATGTGTTTCATTATTGCCGGCATATCTTAAGGCTAGTACCCAGGTACTACGACTCTTGCAAAAAATTAAGTGTTAATGAGTTTTATCTACACGAGACAGAAGAGAGAAAGAGTATACCTATCAAGGGATCACTAAAAGATTGTATCATGTAAAATTGAAATCTTTATTACAAAAAGGAAAAATACATAGATCTCCTCACTGGGAGTCAAGGCACACCAAAAGACAGTTAAAAACACTTAAAGGCAGACATGTATTCCCAAGCCAAAAACCATCTATATATATAATTACCTTATTCTGTCTGTCTGTCTTGCTCCAAAATTGTGTCGTTACAGTGACATTGTGTTCTTACAGTGACAACCGTCAGCTTGGCCGCTGGGCTCGGCCTGACCCCGCCCCTCCACACGGATTGGCCGCTCGGCTCGGCCTGGCCCCGCCCCCACATGGATTAACCCGTTTGGCCAGGCCCACCCCCGCACACGATGCCCGCTAGGCCACGCCCCCACACGCGATGCCCACTAGGCCACGCCCCCACATGTGATGCCCGCTAGGCCATGCCCCCTCACACTATGCCCTCTAGGCCACGCCCCCTCACACTATGCCCGCTAGGCCACGGCCCCTCACACTATGCCCGCTAGGCCACGCCCCCTCACACTATGCCCGCTAGGCCACGCCCCCTCACACTATGCCCGCTCGGCCACGCCCCCCGCACACGTTGGGCACCTGTACACCTCCCCCACAGGACAACTCCCATTATACGCCTCTTTCCCCAGGACTACTCCTCCCATTATACTCCTCCTATTATAATCCTCCTATTATACTCCTCTCTGATGGGGAGTGCAGCATGGGGGATGGAGCACAATGGGGGTGCCCAGAATGGGGGGATGAAACACGATGGAGGGAGCGCAGCATGGGGGATGGAGCACGATGGGGGGTGGACCACAATGGGGGGTGCCCAGAATGGGGGGATGAAACACGATGGGGGGTGCGCAGCATGGGGGATGGAGCACGATAGGGTGCGCAGCATGGGGGATGGAGCACGATGGGGGGTGCAGCATGGGGGATGGAGCACGATGGGGGGTGCCCAGAATGGGGGGATGGAGCACGATGGGGGGTGCGCAGCATGGGGGATGGATCACGATGGGGAGTGCAGCATGGAGGATGGAGCACGATGGGGGGTGCAGCATGGGGGGTGGACCACGATGGGGGATGCCCAGAATGGGGGGATGAAACACGATGGGGGGTGCGCAGCATGGGGGATGGACCACGATGGGGGTGCGCAGCATGGGGGATGGAGCACGATGGGGGGTGCGCAGCATGGGGGATGGAGCACGATGGGGGGTGCGCAGCATGGGGGATGGAGCACGATGGGGGATGTGCAGCATGGGGGAAGGAGCACGATGGGGGGTGCAGCATGGGGGGGGTGGACCACGATGGGGGATGCACACCTCCCCCCAAAACACACACACACCGCCACATACGCACCGCACAACACACCACACACACACTGGGAACCACAAACACCGCCCTACACAGACACCCACACACACAGAGACAATGCTGCACACACACAACACACAAACACCGCGGCACACACAAATATATGCACATACCGCGCAACACACACATTGCACAAAACATACCTCCCCCTAAAACACACCCACGCATCCCACACACACACACCCACACAAACCGCGCAACACACACAGCACCACACACACACAACGCTACAGACACAGCGCTCCACAAACAATGCAACACACAACGCAACACACAAACAACACCGCTCTCACACACCCCCACCCAGACAACACCCAGAATATTTACAGCGCCCTACACAAACACTTGGCAACTACACACAACAACATCTATATATATATATATATATATATATATATATATATATATACAGTTAGGTCCAGAAATATTTGGACAGTGACACAAGTTTTGTTATTTTAGCTGTTTACAAAAACATGTTTAGAAATACAATTATATATATATAATATGGGCTGAAAGTGCACACTCCCAGCTGCAATATGAGAGTTTTCACATCCAAATCGGAGAAAGGGTTTAGGAATCATAGCTCTGTAATGCATAGCCTCCTCTTTTTCAAGGGACCAAAAGTAATTGGACAAGGGACTCTAAGGGCTGCAATTAACTCTGAAGGCGTCTCCCTCGTTAACCTGTAATCAATGAAGTAGTTAAAAGGTCTGGGGTTGATTACAGGTGTGTGGTTTTGCATTTGGAAGTTGTTGCTGTGACCAGACAACATGCGGTCTAAGGAACTCTCAATTGAGGTGAAGCAGAACATCCTGAGGCTGAAAAAAAAAGAAAAAATCCATCAGAGAGATAGCAGACATGCTTGGAGTAGCAAAATCAACAGTCGGGTACATTCTGAGAAAAAAGGAATTGACTGGTGATCTTGGGAACTCAAAAAGGCCTGGGCGTCCACGGATGACAACAGTGGTGGATGATCGCCGCATACTTTCTTTGGTGAAGAAGAACCCGTTCACAACATCAACTGAAGTCCAGAACACTCTCAGTGAAGTAGGTGTATCTGTCTCTAAGTCAACAGTAAAGAGAAGACTCCATGAAAATAAATACAAAGGGTTCACATCTAGATGCAAACCATTCATCAATTCCAAAAATAAACAGGCTGAAAAACACCTCATGAAGCCAGCTCAGTTCTGGAAAAGTATTCTATTGACAGATGAGACCAAGATCAACCTGTACCAGAATGATGGGAAGAAAAAAGTTTGGAGAAGAAAGGGAACGGCACATGATCCAAGGCACACCACATCCTCTGTAAAACATGGTGGAGGCAACGTGATGGCATGGGCATGCATGGCTTTCAATGGCACTGGGTCACTTGTGTTTATTGATGACATAACAGCAGACAAGAGTAGCCGGATGAATTCTTAAGTGTACCGGGATATACTTTCAGCCCAGATTCAGCCAAATGCCGCAAAGTTGATCGGACGGCGCTTCATAGTACAGATGGACAATGACCCCAAGCATACAGCCAAAGCAACCCAGGAGTTCATGAGTGGAACATTCTGTAATGGCCAAGTCAATCACCAGATCTTAACCCAATTGAGCATGCATTTCACTTGCTCAAATCCAGACTTAAGACGGAAAGACCCACAAACAAGCAAGACCTGAAGGCTGCGGCTGTAAAGGCCTGGCAAAGCATTAAGAAGGAGGAAACCCAGTGTTTGGTGATGTCCATGGGTTCCAGACTTAAGGCAGTGATTGCCTCCAAAGGATTCGCAACAAAATATTGAAACTAAAAATTTTTTTTTGGGTTTGGTTTATTTGTCCAATTACTTTTGACCTCCTAAAATGTGGAGTGTTTGTAAAGAAATGTGTACAATTCCTACAATTTCTATCAGATATTTTTGTTCAAACCTTCAAATTAAACGTTACAATCTGCACTTGAATTCTGTTGTAGAGGTTTCATTTCAAATCCAATGTGGTGGCATGCAGAGCCCAACTCGCGAAAATTGTGTCACTGTCCAAATATTTCTGGACCTAACTGTATATATATATATATATATATATATATAGAACAAAAATCATACATTAACTACACAATACGTAAATTCTAGAATACCCGATGCGTAGAATCGGGCCACCTTCTAGTTTATAGTAAGTATCAATAAATCATGATGTTTCTTAACACCCCTCATGCAAATGCAGCATTGATAAATAGTACAACCTGCTATGCAGCATACAATATTGACCACATAATACAAAATATGATAAAGTATAATGTGCAGGCTTGAGCAGAGCCTTAGATATAATATGGTATGTTAAGGGAGACTATAGTACCTCAGGGGTCACAGGCTGTCGTTTGGAGTAACAGTGGTCTAGTGGACCTTTTCTAAATGGCCTGTTTGTAACAGTCTTACAGACAATATAAGGGACACTTTTTGAGGACCACAGTAACACAGACAAAGCCAGGAGGTACAAACCCTGGTCAATACGAGCATATATTCATATATATACATAAAGTGCAGTAATAAGCACAGGCAGTAGTATGAGCAAACCCCTGAATTCAAAGAGCATAAGAATGAGGCTCACTGAGTTCGCCAGTTCAGGGCACGGCAGGTTGAAACCAATTACACAATCTTGTACGGACAATGTGTGTGAGTCAACCCTTGAAAAACCGCAGTGCTAATATCAGAACTAGAGATTAAATGCCATAGTCAAGGCCTGCAAATGTATGATGCAAACAAAGAGTGCAATAATACGCACAGGCAAAATCCACAAGCCCTAAATGCTATAGTTGTATGGGCTAGCCGAAACAGTATTTAGGCACACCCTATTCAGTGGTTCAGGGTGATGCCAGTTAGACCCATGCTCACTATCCCAAAGGGGGAGAAAACCTATGCAGCAGGGTATCAAGAGGGGTGGGTTTTTGGGCGATGTTACCCCACGCGTATCGCCCCCATGCAGGAGGCTTCCTCAGGGGAAAAGATAGACGTCTGTGTTACTGTGGTCCTCAAAAAGTGTCCCTTATATTGTCTGTTAGACTGTTACAAACAGGCCATTTAGAAAAGGTCCTCTAGACCACTGTTACTCCAAACGACAGCCTGTGACCCCTGAGGTACTATAGTCTCCCTTAACATACCATATTATATCTAAGGCTCTGCTCAAGCCTGCACATTATACTTTATCATATTTTGTATTATGTGGTCAATATTGTATGCTGCATAGCAGGTTGTACTATTTATCAATGCTGCATTTGCATGAGGGGTGTTAAGAAACATCGTGATTTACTGATACTTATTATAAATGGTTTTTGGCTTGGGAATACATGTCTGCCTTTAAGTGTTTTTAACTGTCTTTTGGTGTGCCTTGACTCCCAGTGAGGAGATCTATGTATTTTTCCTTTTTGTAATAAAGATTTCCAATTTTACATGATACAATCTTTTGGTGATCCCTTGATAGATATACTCTTTCTCTCTTCTGTCTCGTGCCTTATCGTATACCTGGAGATCCCATAGGGTGGTGCCCTTCCTCTCCATATATTGTCTCTGAGTTTTATCTACACTTTACATTTACAATTAGTAAGAAAATTATTAATTTTTTAGATTTAAGTATATTTATTGAAAATGGAAAAATTGAGACCAAAACATATAATTAGCCCACGGATAGTAACAGCTGTGTTTCCTTAACAAGTTGCCATCTTCCGAGTTGGCTTTTAAATGTCCCCAAAAGCCAATTCATTAGGGCATATAGAAATTGCAGTAGGCCAGAAGATTTTGAAGTTGAAGCGAAAAAACTGGTAAATAAATTTGAGGAAAAAAGTTATAATAAAGGGTTCCTAAATAAAGTATATACAGAAATAAAACAAACCCCAAGGGACAATTTATTTAAAGGGAACCTGTCAGCAGAAATTTCGCCCAAAACCTAAAAGATTCCCCCTCTGCAGCTCCTGGGCTGCGTTCTAGAAAGGTCCCTGTTATTATTGTGCCACATGTGAGACCAAAATAAAGACTTTATAAAGTGGTACCTTTTTGTATTCAGATACTGTAAATGTGACACGGGGGCGGGCTTTCTGGCGTCCGTTATTCTGCCTCCTGGTCCTGTATGCCGCCCCCCATCGCTCCTTTCCATAGCTGATGCACCGCCCACTGCTCCAGCCATCCCCGCGCATGCCCAGTGCCAGTCTCACGGGATTGAGCAGTGTGACCGCTGGTGACGTGTGCGCAGGCAAGTGATTATGGGCGGGGCTGTGATTGTTATCAGCAAGTACCTGCCCATAATCTCGTGAGCGCGCAAACCTCACCAGCGGTCACACTTTGCTCAGAGTAGATGCTAGACTGTATGGGCTGCTTCCAGGGAAATATATAATAGTGAAAATTGTTATATATATATATTTTGCACCTATCTTTCAAAAAAAAAAATTTCAGCGAGATGTATATGCGCGTTGCCATTAGGATCCGCGTCACTTCCGGTCCCGCGGCACCGATCACCGCTCACTTGGAGGTTTAAAAAGCCCACCCTATCACAGCTCAGTCACGCCATTCACCACAGCGACACCGCTATCCGCAGGCGTGCAGTATTCACTTTCTCAACCTGGTCAGGTGTTTTCCCTCCAGTGACTCCTGCAATAATTATGGTTGGCTTATACTTTTTAACATAATGTATTCACCATTGTGCCTCTTTCTCATCACAGATCCCTCACCTGCTGTGCACAGCATTTCACAGCTGATTATCTGTCTTCTTTGTGTTCAGCATGTTTGACAGTGTATACATGAGGAAGGTCATAGACCGAAACGTCGATTTTATTGATATCCACTATACCAATTAAAGGGATCTTTTTTTCACTACAATATTGAGTGCCGGATTCTTCTTTCTATATGAATACGGAGTTGGACCCTATCTGAGAACCAATCATAACCCCAGGAGTGCTGTACACCTATATATTTGAAATCACTGGGAATGGCACAGACATCACTGGGGGGTACAGACATCACTGGGGAGAGCACAGACATCACTGTGGGGAAGGCACAGAAATCACTGGGGGGAGCACGGACATCACTGGGGGGAGGCACAGACATCACTGGGGGGCTGCACACAGCACTTGCGGAGCCCTGACATCACTGGGGGGGACACAAACCTGAGGGGGATACACAGCATTGGGGGGCACAGCACTGAGGGTTGCATGCAACTCTGAGGGGGGGTGGTACACAGAACTAGGGGGGCGGGCCACAAAGCACTGGACGGGGAACACAGCAGCAGAGGGCAGGCACTGGACACAGAGCAGCGCCAGACTCACAGCACCGGAGGGCGGGCACACCACCGGAGGGCAGAGGGCGGGCACACACTGCTGGAAGCTATGAAGCTGCTGTGGGATGGAATCACAGAGCGCTAAACCTGCCCACAAAATAAGTCCTAAGCAAGCTGGCACTGGACAGTAGGAGAACCCACTAGTATGCACAAGCAGAGCATTTAAAGGGCTGGTGGACTGCAAGACAGCAGTGGCGGCTTGAACACTGCTGCCCCCCGCAATCTGCCCAGGGGCTACAGAAAAGGTCATGGTGGGCCGCATGCTTCCCGCGGGCCTGAGGTTCCCCACCTCTGAGGTAAACACTGCTTACTTTTCAGATTAAATATATAAAATTAATAGTGTATGGCTTCAGGATGTGATTTATAGATTAAGAGGAACAAAGCTACTTGTAACGTGTGTCCAATCGACCTGTATAAGCAAAGACCCTTATTCCAGCGATGTGTCACTTGGCTGCTTGCTGAAGTTTTGATAAAAATCAGTCTTCTCTGCTTAAGATCTATCAGTTCTCAAAATCCTGTTGTGTATAACCCCACCTACACCACTGATTGGCAGCTGTGTACAATGAGTATAGATGGATAGCTGCCAATCAGGGGTGGGGTAGGGTTATACAGAGCTGATGGAAAACGAGAATACATGGCAGCAGGTTTACTAGTTCTCCAGTGATAATCCCCTAGCGGTAATACAGTGTTTTATCAAAACTATAGCTAGCAGCCCAGTATGTGACACATCATTGGAATCAGAGTCACTATCTTTATATTATTCTGATGTTTAATTATGAGGTAAACACTTAGTGACCGAACCCCATTAATTCAGGAAAACCCCAGCATAGGTATCATACATGTTACTTGCTCTTCATCGACTCTGAGATAAGCCAAATTTGTGAGACTTTTCAAAGTTTGTGTGACCTTTTTTTGGCATAAAAGTTTGATGAATTGGGACCAGAGTGTCTTAATAACTTCCACATATCTAGGTGTCACGGGTGACAGACAGTCATGTGGTTTCTTGCCATCAATGGTCATAGCATCCGTACAGAATGTTTTCCTGCTGGATTAATCTGTCTCCCTTTTGGACCCAGCAGGAGCTCGCCTTCCACCCAGCTGTTGATTATCAGTATTCCCTTAGTGTTTAAATTCCCATTCCTTCCTTTGGATTGTGCTGGTGATATTTTCCGTTCCTTCGAACCGTGGTTGCAAGAAGTTGGCTTGTACTCCTCTGTGGTGCTGTTGCTGAAAGTGTGATGCCCTGGGCAAGCCAGGGGTCACAGGTCACAACACAACACGCACCCCACAGTCCCTGCAGGTACACCGAGGTCAGAACACAAATCCTTGTTGCCTTCCTCCAGGAGCTGGTGTCCACACCAGGGGGTGGGCCAGGCGGTTGGCTCCACCCACCGAGGAGTTCACAGCCCTGGAGGCGGGAAAACCAGGCAGATGAGTGTTAGAGTTGAGAGTAGAAGGAAGTGGTAAAGGAGCAAGTGACAGGGTGGAAGTAGAAAGTGAAGAAAGTGACAGCAAGAAGCCTGAAGTTAGTCCGGGTGTGTGCCCCGGACTGAGACAGCAAGATTGGCAGACGGCGGTGACCGTCTGCAGGAGAGGCTGCTCGGAGGTTGCCGAAAGGACCGTGGCCAGGTGGTGACCCGGCGGTACCGGAGCGGTATACAAAGAACAGTCAGCACTAGGGCAGGGGCCTTTCGGATCCCGGCAAGGCTAGGAGTCGCCATAATTTGCCAAATCCGTCAGTGAAGGGGACGACTGTCTCCCAACAACCAAGTCCCGTTTGAAGGCAACAGTCCGACCGTTAAGGGGAGACACCGCCACCGCCAAGGCACCAGTTTCCCAGGGCCAGCGCCTGCGGGCAAGAGAGGGGCTCCTTCGGCTCATATCCAAGCTGGGGAGCGGGTTACCGGTGGGAATCCATCGCTACCAACAGACTACACATAGGTGCAGGGAAGAGACCGTCGCCGTCAACTGCAGGGAACAACAGCACCGCAACCGTCCGAGGGACCCGTCCAACCAGCCGTTTGTTTACCGAGAACTGTGTCGTGTTTACTGGCTGAGTGAGTACCTCCGTGCCGTGCAGCACAGCGCTGCCCCTGCAACTCCACAGGCCCCATAACCCGCCTGTCCACCATCCTCCAACCCCATCACTGGGCCCCGGGACCACCAATCCCCTACCCACGGAGGGGCAATTCAACAACTGGCTGCTCCATCCCACCACTCCCGGGATCCCCAGCCAGAGCAGCGGTGGTGTCCACACAATCACCACAACCGTGGGTGGCGTCACGGACAATAAACAATCCCCACAACCAAACCCCTTTCACTCACGGGCGAGGAGCGCCGCTAGAGTCCCCGGGATCCGGCCCATCGCTCGAGCCACCGAGCAGCAGCAGGCCGCGGCAGCAGCGGCAGCCGGACCCGAGCAGTGGGAGAGCGCGGCGTCCCCTCCTCCGCCCGCGACAACTTGGCGTCACGAACAGGATCTTACCGCTCTGCCGTCTGGTAGAGGTGCGCCTTGTTACCGCCGGAGGTGTCCGGCCAGAAAATTTCAGAAGCCGCCATCTTTGGCGCGAAGAGTTCCCGCTCGAGCGTCTTCTCGAGTAGCAGAGGCGCGAAGGCCAAAACCCCGCCCCGATAGAGGAGGGGCCGGAAAGAAGCTAAAGGGGACGAAATGGCGGCTGGACGCATGTGAGGTGGCTATAAAAGCAGGGACGCCAGGACCCTGTGGCCATCTTGTTGCTAGTTCCTGGAAAGTACGACTGCCGAGATGTCCGCTCCAGCTAATAACAGCGAGACCCCCGCACCCGGCACGGCATACGTGGTTGAGGGACCGGACCGTCCCGCTGAGTAATCGTCTGCAGGCCCACATGCAACTCCTCCTGGAGGAGTGGGAGACCGACATGGCGGATGTGGTGGCTGCTATGTGGAGACGCGAGGTGGAAGAGGATTTGGAGGAGCGGGTAAGAGACCCACGCCCCTGTATTCCTGAGGGATCGGCCATTGGAGCTGAGGGGCCCGGCCGGCTTCCGCTCACCCTGCCTCTCTCCCCGCTACCCGTGATAGCTGCTGCCGCTCCGCCATTAGGCCCGCTACCTGCCCAACCGGTAGCGATACCCTGCCAAGCCACCCCGGCGGACCAGCCGGCTGCAGACGTCCAGGACGTCCCTGAAGTACACCAGGGGGAACCGATAGGACTGCGGCCCCTTAACAGAATGGTGCCAGAAGTCTCGGTAGTGACTGTGCCAGACCCCGAGCCTGGGACCGTGGCCTGGATGAAGGCCCGGGTGATTCAATTCCACCGGCGTCAGCAGGATCAGATCTTCTGGATGATGGAGCAGTGGACTAACGAGGTGGAGATGCTGATTACAACTGCCCCGATGTGCGAAGGGGGAATAGATGTAGCAGAGTCGACTGGTGACCCACGTCCCTATGTCCTACTAGGACCGGCCGCTGCGGCTGAGAGGCCCGGCCTAGTCTCGGCCTATGCATCACCCTTGCCGTTACTTATGGGGCGCCTCAGTGTAGACTCGCCTGATCTGCTGCTCCGTGCTACCGCAGAAGGGTCTGAAGTGCTGGACGCTGGAGGCCAGGAGGCTGCGGCATCTGGCGGTAACCCGCCTGACACAGGAACAAGAGATGATGACTCCGGCCCCAGCCCCGGGTCCGCTGCTGAGTTGGAAGAGGCAATTGAGTGTGCCCGCTATGTAGGAGATCCAGTGGTTTTCCATACCCCGCGTACCAGTGGAAATGGGTACCGGGTACCCCTGTCACAGCAGGGATGTCAGTGCATGTTTGATATGCTGGTGGAGGGGGATGGATCCGCCTTAGCTGAGGACTCTGAGTAGGGCAGCGGAACCCCGTTGTCCAGTCCCCGTTGGGACCAAAGTCTGTGTGTGTTTGAAAAGTTTGAAAGTTTGCAAATGTTGAAAATGGAAATGATAAGTAATGATTACCGTGAAAGTCACCTGATCTGAAGCTGTGATTTGGAAAACCGGCCGTTGCCGGCACCGTTGTCCCCGTGGGGACCGTTTAAAAAGTTGCATGAGGAACTACTCATGGACAAGCCCGTGAACTTGCAGGGCAACCACAAACGTTAGTGGCATGTAAATAAGTTATGTTACCGGTACCGTTTCCGCAGTTGCCGCCTCCGGAGAGGCAGGTTGGAGGGAGGGCCCGCAGTAGAGCCGGCTGGGGCCCAGCCACCACAGGAACCGGTGGCTACCCTCTGGAGGGGAAGGACAGATCCCGCTCGGGTAACTTGGTGCAGGACTGGGGTCAAGGGGTGCTGCCTGTTTTCTTAGGGGCAGCATCAGGGCCAGGTTGCTTGGGTGGGAGAGAGCGGAAACCGTAACCGTTTATTACCGTAACGTTTAAATAAGAGTGCCTCCCGATGTGGGAAGATGTTATTTTACTTGTAAATATGTTACCGTTTCCTATTTTTCAGAAAAACAAAAAGGAAAATAAAAATGGTGTTGGACGGGCAGTCCTAGGACGGTCTGCGTTTTGCTAAGGGGGAATGTGACGCCCTGGGCAAGCCAGGGGTCACAGGTCACAACACAACACGCACCCCACAGTCCCTGCAGGTACACCGAGGTCAGAACACAAATCCTTGTTGCCTTCCTCCAGGAGCTGGTGTCCACACCAGGGGGTGGGCCAGGCGGTTGGCTCCACCCACCGAGGAGTTCACAGCCCTGGAGGCGGGAAAACCAGGCAGATGAGTGTTAGAGTTGAGAGTAGAAGGAAGTGGTAAAGGAGCAAGTGACAGGGTGGAAGTAGAAAGTGAAGAAAGTGACAGCAAGAAGGATAACCCCTATGGCTAAATAGAGCTGTAAGGGAAGCAATAAAAGAAAAACAGAAAGCCTTAAAAGAATTAAAGAGGGTAGGTAGTGATGAGGCATTATATAATTATAGAAAATTAAATAAAATATGTAAAAAGCAAATTAAGTTAGCTAAGTTTGAGACAGAGAGACTCATTGCGAGAGAAAGTAAAAATAATCCTAAAATATTCTTTAACTACATAAACAGTAAAAAACTGAAAAGCGATAGTGTTGGCCCCCTTAAAAATAGTCTTGGTGAAATGGTGGAAGGGGATGAGGGTAAAGCCAACCTGCTGAATGACTTTTTTTCTACGGTTTTTATACAAGAAAATGCCATGGCAGATGACATGACCAGTGATGCCATAAATTCACCCTTGAATATTACCTGCTTAACCCAGCAGGAAGTACGCCGCCGCCTCGAAATCACTAAGGTTGACAAATCTCCGGGCCCAGATGGCATACACCCCAGAGTACTACAGGAATTGAGTTCTGTGATAGATAGACCATTATTTTTAATCTTCTCAGATTCCTTAATAACAGGGTCGGTACCGCAGGACTGGCGCATAGCAAATGTGGTGCCAATATTCAAAAAGGGGACAAAAACTGAGCCAGGAAATTATAGGCCGGTAAGTTTAACCTCTACGGTTGGTAAAATCCTTGAGGGTTTCTTGAGAGATGCTATACTGGAGTATCTCAAGAAAAATAACCTTATGACAGAGTATCAACATGGGTTTATGAGGGATCGATCCTGTCAAACTAATTTGATCAGCTTCTATGAAGAGGTAAGTTCAAGCTTGGACCAGGGAAATGCAGTGGATGTTGTGTATATGGACTTTTCAAAAGCTTTTGATACGGTGCCACACAAAAGGTTGGTACATAAAATGAGAATAATGGGGATAGGGGAAAATATGTGTAACTGGGTTAAAAACTGGCTCAGTGATAGGAAACAAAGGGTGGTTATTAATGGTACGTACTCGGACTGGGTCTCAGTTCATAGTGGGGTACCACAGGGGTCAGTATTGGGCCCGCTTCTTTTCAACATATTTATAAATGACCTTGTTGGGGGCATGCGGAGTAGAATTTCAATATTTGCAGATGATACTAAAGTCTGCAGGGTAATCAATACAGAGGAGGATAATTTTATATTACAGGGAGATTTATGTAAATTGGAGGATTGGGCTGAGAAGTGGCAATTGAAGTTTAATGTAGATAAATGTAAGGTCATGCACTTGGGTAGAGGAAATAACATTTATGATTATGTACTTAATTGTAGAACACTGGGTAAAACAGACACAGAAAAAGACTTGGGTGTATGGGTGGATGGTAAACTTCACTTTAGTGGACAGTGTCAGGCAGCTGCTGCCAGGGCTAATAAAATAATGGGATGTATTAAAAGAGGTATAAGTGTTCATGAAAAAAATATACTTCTACCTCTGTACAAGTCACTAGTGCGACCGCACTTAGAATACTGTGTACAATTCTGGTCACCGATATATAAGAAGGACATAGCTGAACTGGAGAAGGTGCAGAGAAGAGCCACCAAGATTATTAGAGGAATGGGTGGGCTGCAATACCAAGACAGATTATTAAACTTGGGGTTATTTAGTCTGGAAAAACGAAGGCTTAGGGGAGATCTAATCACAATGTATAAATATATGAGGGGACAGTACAGAGACCTTTCCAAAGATCTTTTTACACCTAGGCCTGCGACTGGAACACGGGGGCATCCGCTACGTCTTGAGGAAAGAAGGTTTAATCATAATCACAGACGAGGATTCTTTACTGTACGAGCAGTGAGACTATGGAACTCTCTGCCGCATGATGTTGTAATGAGGGATTCACTACTAACATTTAAGCAGAGCCTGGATGCCTTTCTTGAAAAATGTAATATTACCAGTTATGTATATTAGATTTTATGACAGGGTATTGATCCAGGGAACTGGTCTGATTGCCGGATGTGGAGTCAGGAAGGAAATTTTTTCCCCATTGGAACTTGTTTGCCACATTGGGGTTTTTTTGCCTTCCTCTGGATCAACATGTTAGGCTACGGGTTGAACTAGATGGACTTAGAGTCTCCCTTCAACCTTAAAAACTATGATACTATGATACTAGTCCGGGTGTGTGCCCCGGACTGAGACAGCAAGGTTGGCAGACGGCGGTGACCGTCTGCAGGAGAGGCTGCTCGGAGGTTGCCAAAAGGACCGTGGACGGGTGGTGACCCGGCGGTACCGGAGCGGTATACAAAGAACAGTCAGCACCAGGGCAGGGGCCTTTCGGATCCCGGCAAGGCTAGGAGTCGCCATAATTTGCCAAATCCGTCAGTGAAGGGGACGACTGTCTCCCAACAACCAAGTCCCGTTTGAAGGCAACAGTCCGACCGTTAAGGGGAGACACCGCCACCGCCAAGGCACCAGTTTCCCAGGGCCAGCGCCTGCGGGCAAGAGAGGGGCTCCTTCGGCTCATATCCAAGCTGGGGAGCGGGTTACCGGTGGGAATCCATCGCTACCAACAGACTACACATAGGTGCAGGGAAGAGACAGTCGCCATCAACTGCAGGGAACAACAGCACCGCAACCGTCCGAGGGACCCGTCCAACCAGCCGTTTGTTTACCGAGAACTGTGTCGTGTTTACTGGCTGAGTGAGTACCTCCGTGCCGTGCGGCACAACGCTGCCCCTGCACCTTCACAGGCCCCATAACCCGCCTGTCCACCATCCTCCAACCCCATCACTGGGCCCCGGGACCACCAATCCCCTACCCACGGAGGGGCAATTCAACAACTGGCTGCTCCATCCCACCACTCCCGGGATCCCCAGCCAGAGCAGCGGTGGTGTCCACACAATCACCACAACCGTGGGTGGCGTCACGGACAATAAACAATCCCCACAACCAAACCCCTTTCACTCACGGGCGAGGAGCGCCGCTAGAGTCCTCGGGATCCGGCCCATCGCTCGAGCCACCGAGCAGCAGCAGGCCGCGGCAGCAGCGGCAGCCGGACCCGAGCAGAGGGAGAGCGCGGCGTCCCCTCCTCCGCCCGCGACAAAAGCTCTGCTGAACTCATTCCTGAGTCATCTAATGATAAGTAGTTCATGCATTTCCTCGTGTCCTGCTTGTGTCTTCTATAGTTGTTTAATGGGAATGATAAAGAGCTCATCCCATCTGTTCCCTATATAGGGCCCAGCATTAGGGATACCTAGGGTCAGGTATCCGGCTTGGCGCATAGGTGCAAAACCTATTTTGGGTGATGAGGGACCCCAGGGACCAGCAGTAGGTTTAGTCAGGGGTCACCATCTTCCTAGACGCAGGGTTTCCCTTCCATTCCCTTCGGCCGTGCGCTTGGTACTTCCTCGTACCTAGCGTGACACTAGGATGCAGTGTGATTCAATTCTCCCCTCACTATTTTTGTGTGAAATGCCTACAGGTCTGCGCCAACTCCAGAGGTTCTGAGGCAAAATCATCACATCTAAACAACAGAAAGACAGGCATGAATAATATACATTTACAAGCATTTATTAACAAAACAACAAGTTTTGAAATGCAATTATATACAATGTGATATATTTCAATACTGACTCTTCAATATTCACTGCTCCTCACTCCCATAATCCCGTCTACCTCTCAGCACTGAAGCCGGCATCGAGGGGTGGGTAGAATTGTGTGTGGGGAGCAGTGAATATTCATCCTCTTTAATAGCAGGCACACATGATCACCCAGCCATCAACTTAATGCTGCAGCTGGGTGATCACGTGTGTCTGCTTTTAGAGAATGAATATTCACTACTCCCCAAGTCCATAATCCCAGGTGTGGGGAGCAGTGAATAGTTCGGAAGCTGATGTACGCGTGTAACTGCAGGTGTATTGCAGTGACGTCACGCGATGTGCCGCTTACACGATTTTATTCACTTGCCATCATCAAAGACGACACCGTACACAGAGGGATAGTGAGTATAATCATTTTTTTTAATGTCTGCAGCGTGATGAGGGACATATATACCAGGATGACGGCAGAAACAGACACATCATTGGTGTAACCTGCAGCCCAAGAAGTAAGGGGGCCCATTTTCACCTGTAAATACCAAGATGGGGATCATATATACAAGGATAAAAGATATATTCCAGAATGGGCCCAGGATGGGGATCATATACACCAGGATGAGCCCAGGATGAAGGCCATATATACCATGATGATTGTCATATATACCAGGATGGGGATCATATATACCAGGATAGGGATCATATATACCAGGATGAGCCCAGGATGAGGGCCATATATACCAGGATGCGAGCCATATACACCATATATACCAAGATAGGACAAACATAGGGAACATATTTACCAGGAAGAACAACATATACTCCAGAATGATCGAAACATATAACTAAAAGAGGCCCAGGATGGGGAACATTAGTACAGAATTGGGGGATATTACCCCCATAACAGTGTTAGCAGCAGATTCCGCCCCCCATAACAGGTCATCATGACTACATTTTTTGCTACAATATTTTTCCCTATTTTCCTCCTCTAAAACCTAGGTGCGTCTTATGGTCATATTAATACAGTAAGTTTAAAAAGAAAGAAAATGGTGCTTTCCCTGACCAATTCTTAGTGCAGCAATTGATTTTTGGATACAACCCTTTGACTCACGGTACATCAGGATGCCTTCTCCCATGTGACTCATCTGACAACAGGACCGGATTAATGATAAAAACATCTGCCAAATTCTGAATGCAAGAGTGGCTCCTCTGCTGTGTGGGTTTTCTCATGGTCGACAAGAATTGATTTACCAGTTAAACATTTCAATTATTCATAACATGAAAAAGGTTCCTTTCCTGTGCGGCTTCTTAAGATGTTTAACGAGATCCGATTTCTGAGAATAATATTTTCCACATTTATAACATAAAAATGGGTTATCCCCTGTGTGAACCTTTCCATGGTCAACAAGAGATGATTTCCTAGTAAAACATTTACCACATTCCAGGCATGAAAATGGCTTCTCCCCGGTGTGAGATCTTTGATGCGTAACAAGATGTGATTTTCGAATAAAACATTTCCCACATTCTGAACATGAAAATGGCCTCTCCCCTGTGTGAGATTGTTAAAAATAGGATTTGACGTAAAATATGCTTAGCCAGTATATTAACGATTGAATAGAAATAGGTGCAAAATCATATGTGGGTTTATTCAGTAAAGGTTAAAATCATTACAGAAAAATAATGTTTTGGCTTTAGTTAGTTAAGAGAGAAAAAGATAAGAAGATAGAGAAAAAGAGTCCATCTATCTTACATAGCTGTGATGTTATGATAAGCCGTCTTCTCTCTGGTTCGTCTGGTTGAGAATGGTCCCATTCTAACCTCTTTGAAGTATGGTCTGCTTAAATACAATTCAAACTCCTCCCTCTGATTCTCCTTGTGTCTTTACATGGTTTTGGAACATTATTTCAAGAACTCACTATCATTTTTAGCTATGGCATTATGTCAGTCTCACGTGATCCAAAATCTGCAGAATAAAGGTCGCTTCACACACTGCGATATCGGTCCCGAGATCGCTAGTGTGTGTACCCGCCCCCATCTGTTGTGCGACACGGGCAAATCGCTGCCCGTGCCGCACAACATCGCCCAGACCCGTCACACATACCTACCTGCCCGGCGACGTCGCTGTGACCGGCAAACCGCCTCCTTTTTAAGTGGGCGGTCCGTGCGGCATCACAGCGACGTCACTGAGCGGCCGCCTAATAGCAGCGGAGGGGCGGAGCTGAGCGGGACGTAAAATCCCGCCCACCTCCTTCCTTCCGCATAGCGGCCGGGAGGCAGGTAAGGAGAACTTCCTCGTTCCTGCGGTGTCACACGGAGCGATGTGTGCTGCCGCAGGAACGAGGAACAACCTCATTACTGCTGCAGTAACGATTTTTGAGAATGGACCCCCATGTCACCGATGAGCGATTTTGCATGTTTTTGCAACGATGCAAAATCGCTCATCGGTGTCACAAGCAACGGCATCGCTAATGCGGCCGGATGTGTGTCACTAATTCCGTGGCCCCAACGAGTTCGCATTAGCGATGTCGTAGCGTGTAAAGCCCCCTTAAGTCTCATGCGCAGTACAGACTTCTAAAACCAAACACTTTACCCTTAACCATAGAATGTATAGAACTCTTTGAAGCTTGCTGACCTTTGACCTTAGTGTAACACTGAGAAAGACTTCAATGCTAATTTCAGATCATCGCCTAGAAACCAGATGAATATAGCACTGAGCTGTCAACTTTGATGTACCTTGTCAGATGGTTTGGTCAGTGAAATCTCCAACTTTCAAACACACGTCTAAGACCAGTCCATTGCTATACACCCATTTTATGAATGAATGTAATTAAGTTTATGAATCAAATCTCCATAAACTCACTATTTTACAATCCCCCCTTTTGAAGATTTGATGAATCCCCTGAAACCCTAACTCATTCGTGTCATCATTCGTATCACATGCATTCTTGTTGAAGATTCTAGACCAATATCTGACTGGATAAACCAATCTGAAACTTTATGTCAAAAAGTCATCTTACGATTTAACATTCCTCTAAGAATGTTATCTTCCTGTTTCATTTCTATTTTTATATTCTTATATATCTTCTAAATTGTACACATCACAAAAACTTGATAAATAATACACATCAAAACTAATAAAAATATGATTATGATGGGATTAAATAAAACATTTCCAACCGCTGTCTGAAATGATGACTGAGACCAGGAATGTACTGACTTCCCAAAACTTTTCCAAGTTCTACCTGACATTCCGTTCCATTCGTGTTCAATATCATTTAATTCACCTTGCTCATGCCTGAATATAATTTCTGCATCCTTTAACTGTTTCGTTAATAAATCTAACAAACCCTTATCTTTTTTTATTTCACTTGTCCACATATCCCAAGGGAAATCATTTATTTGTGATAAATTGAATTGTATGAGAAATGCCGTTAAGTTTCTCTTTCCTATAGAAGTGATATTAAAATTTCCTTCCTTCTTTGAAAGAGATCTCACATTTCCTTCTATACAATACAAACCCATAGGTAGATTTTCCTTATGTACACAAGTAGAATAGAAAGCAGAAACCATTTCTGTCTCAGACATGACCTGGAAACAAATCTTATTTGGACTTACTGGGGTCACCAGATCATGTAGTGTCTGTACAGTCTCTATTCTCGCATGACAAGAGGAATGATTATGAAAACATGAATGATAGATCACCTTATCCTGTCCAGGTAGACACATCACTTTAGAAACAAAATGTAAACATGAAGAAATGTCTAATTGTTCAGTGTTCACTGCATCAAATGCAAAATCTGTGTACTGCAGTTGATAGAACACCTGTTGTGTTTTACTCACAGGTATACCCAAAACTGTAACAGGAACAATAGTTCCCTCTCTTCCGATCACCGGGATTAGTGATGTGCCAACACAAATGTTTCGTTCACATCCCAACCACTTATTTACCCACAAATCCGTATGATTCAATGCAAAATCATACTCTACAGGTAAATTTCGCAGTATTCCCAGTGGAGTAATTCCACTCTGTAAAGCCTGAGCAATCATTTTCAGATTGGTGGAATACTCGATCTGAATCTCCAGGCACGCTTTAGCTACTTGTGTTTCGTGTGTGCTTTCCACGAGAGCTAATGTAGCATCCTGTAGATGTGACACGGAAGACCCTAGTACAGCAGCTGTATTCATAACCATCTTTTCAAGAAGTTGATTCAAACTCTTCTGAATCTTTATACCTTTTCCTCCAATAAAACCAATATTATCCAAATCTGACTTAAGTGTCTGTATATTCATGGCATTAGTCAGACTTCCCACTGTCCCTATTCCTCCCAGAATTCCTTCTAACACTCCTTTCTTACTTCTAGTCTGAGTTGTTCTTCTCCCAAACCATTGTTCTATCCCCATCTCCATGTTAGTAAGATGTGATTGACACTGAGGAAACCTGGTAGAGATTTTCCAATGCGACATATTGAAAGTCCATAACATTGTCATAACTTTTCCATCCCTTAATAAAGACTTAGACTGAAACTGATTGATTTGGAGAGGAGTAGATGGCATAAACCTTGTGTTTGTGCATGCATTATCTGCTGCTGACCAAATATTCACACTAACGTCTTTACATTGTCTGTAATGAGTCCTTGTTACAACGCAACACTGGTAAATTCCAGAGTCCTTGGAAGATGGATTTTCTATGGAAAAAATTAAGTTATCATCCATCCATCTGATATTACCAATCTGACCTCTGTGAATGACATTAGTTGGACTATTTAAAAAACTTCCCAAAAATGATGAATTTTTGGTCCATGTTAACAGAGACTCAGAAGGCAATGTCAACCTTGTGTTACATTTTAACATTATAGGGGATGTATTTTCTTTATTATGTACTGTCTGTGGTGAAACCCTTATTTCTGGAACTACCATATAGTGTTGGTAACGGTAAACACTACAGATACCTGAACTTGTACAGGTTCCCGTGTTATCTGGAAATTCCATGTTTTTACCCAATCTTTATCTCCTTCTGTAATGGAGAGTAATGAAGGATCCAAAATTTTCCCAAAAACCTGTGTTTTTAACAAAATTTCTGTTTTGGATCTTCCAAACTTTCCCCTAGCAATCATATCATTTGTAATATCACCGGACCATACAGCAGGTTCATCACCTCTGATCTCTATGTTCCAGTATAGTACATCAGTAGGAGAACATTCCCATGTACCTGTTTTATTATTATGTACATATTCTCCTTGTAATTGTGTGAATCTAGTTTTAGGTCCTGCAATAGCATCTAATGTTATATCTGTGTTGTGTATAAAATGCAATTCAATGCAACATTTTCTTCCATATCCCATGCAGATATTTCCTGTTATCTCCACAGAATCATCCATAATGTTCTCTTTTAGTAAGTTCAGTGTTACTGATCCTCTTGGTCTTCGTGAATGTTGAATCTCTCTGGTCCGCTCATTCACATCATTGGTGATTGTTCCTTGTAACATGTCTTCCTTGTAGATAATGATTGAAATAAGACAAAGCAGCAGGAAAGTCGTTCCCATCACATAGAAGCTTTTCTTGAGCTTGGGAAAATGTTCTTTTTCCGGAAGGCTTGATGTCATCTTTCTGTCAAAGTCTTTAGGTTTCTTATTCCAGTTCTTATCGGAATCCATTTCTTTCTGTAAAGAAATGCAGTATCATTATTTTGTTACAAACAATTTGCACTGGTCAATGTGGACCCACACTTTCTGTTGTCTGCGGGTATTTTTACCACATTGGATGATCGTTACACGAGAATCATGACTTGTCCCATAGTCTCAAAGACTTCACTTCAATTACACTCCCATGGACTACTCTTGCAAAAGGTTTTGATCATCACTAGAGCACCTTTCTTGAATTTGGACTCATAGGGTGGCTCCATGTTTTGCATTCTTGATGCTGCATATGGCAGAATTGCTTTCAGGTTCTCCTGTAGCGTTCTCAACCATTGGGACCTTTAGATGGCATCTTTTTGCGGAGTGGATAAAAATGGCTCATGTGGAAACCACAATGGCATTTTTCTTCCTGTCATAAACTCAAAAGGAGTGAATTGAGTTGTAGAGGAGATTGAACCTCTTATACTCATTAGTATGAAGGGTACCTTATCAACCCAGGTGTTACCTTTATCCAAAAGCATCTTTGCAATTCTGGATTTGATTGTCCTATTCATTCTTTCCACAATTGCCGCAGATTGTGGATGATAGGGGACATGAAATTGTTGTCGTGCCCCTAGAATAGCACAAGCAGTTTGCATGATTTTACCTGTGAAATGGCTTCCTCGATCGGAGGTAATCATCCTTGGGATCCCCCAAGTACAAAAGACATGTTGTACCAATTCCCTTGCTGTGGACAAATCATCATCTTTCCTAACAGGTCAAATTTCTACCCATTTTGAGAACACATCTACCACAATCAATGCATACCTGAGACCATGTTTACCTGAGGGTAAAGGACCAATGTAGTCTATTTGTAATATAGACCATGGACCATCTGCAGGTGCGATTTGTAGACGTGGTGGCTTCTGTCCTTTAGGTCTTGGATTTACTTGGGCACGAATGAGACATGATAGTACAACACTTTGAACTGTTTCGTTTATTTTTTCCCAATAAAATTTCTCTTTGAGAATGACTAACAATTTTTGTTGGCCCAAGTGACCTAAGCTCTCGTGGTTATATCGAGTGAATTCTACCTGTAGATGTTTTGGTACAACGGGACGCAATTCTCCATTTGAATTGTGACACAAAACCCCATTTTCACAGATAAAAGGAGGTTTTGGATCATCCTGAGAAGTAACAAGAGAAGGATCTTTCATCTGTTCTTCTGCAAATGAAGGTATGTATGTATCTGCTCTTTGAACCGCTGAAATCTCAGAAGGTTCAGAGTCAAACACTTCTTTTCCAGTCTGGGCAGCTTCTTTGGCTAAAGCATCTGCGGTTGCATTTCCTACAGATAACTCATCAGATTTTTTATGTGCAGCGACTTTCACTATAGCAAACCTATTTGGGGCCCTAGATGCTATTTCAAAAATTGTTTTTAAAGTGTCACTGTGCACCAAGGTCTTGTTGGAAGAATCCACATAACCTCTTCTCTCCAAGATAGGCAGATAATCGATTAGGGACCTGACAACATAGGAGCTATCGCTGTAAATTACCATTGGAACCTGGTCATCAGCTTCATTCAGCTGTAGGACCATTCTTACCGCTTCTAGCTCTGCCCATTGAGCTGAGAAATGACTTGGTAATTTGTGCTTTACCACTTATCCTCTTTTGGAATAGAAAATTCCATATCCTGTGTAAAAGTGTCCCTCTAGAAAAATCTAGAACCGTCTACAAACACAGGTTCATCTGTGTCTTCCGACTGACGTCTGAAGAGAGATGGACTTGGTTCTTGGAACGTTTGTAGGCAATCATGGGTTTGTACTTCATATTGCATCAATTGAGGAAGAACATATTTGGCCTTATAATCTACTGTACCTCAATTTGATTTCGAGACAATGAGAGTAACCAATGGGCAAATCTCTGATGTGACACACCTGGAATATTTTTCTCGAAGAGGAGCTTTAGTGTGGAATGTGGCGTTTGGAGAATAATTCGATTGAACCCAATTACCGTATTTTTCGGACTATAAGATGCACCTTAGATATAAAGAAGAAAACGGCACTTCCTTCGTATGTATTTTCAAAAGATGCCGGGGTGCACTTCAGGTTCCAAAGCCATAATACAAGAAGTAACAAGGCACTCCCAGGGTGTGATGAAAAAGTATATTTATTGTGCTTGAAGAGAACGTTTTCGGCCCAAATTGGACCTTCCTCAGTAGCACTAAGCATAAAAATAAAATACAGTAATAAATAACATAAATACATAAGATGTATATAACACTGAGGGCAAACAAAATAGTTTCAAATAAATGACAGTGTACATTATAATATTCAAATTCATATTCTTTGACAGGAAAAGTCTCATACATATATTCATTTCATATATGTGACAATATCTGTAATAAACAGATTCATATTGACTCAGAGAATTTTTGAAAATAAAATGAAGAAAAGGGGAGTAAAAGAAAAGAGAAAGAAGAAGAACCATAGAGAAAAGAAAAAGAAGAAAAAGAAAAAAAGAAGAAAATGTTGGTTTGTACAGGGTTAATGGAGGGAGGGAGGAAGATCTGTAGTAAAATGTCTATATGGGTGGATGAGAATGGTAACACTGAGAGACCAGTGGATAGCATATTTGTATAGCCATCAGGGGTGTAGGATGTGATAGTATGATTATAGAGTAAGGTGGATTAGTATGGATGTGAGCACTGTGTGTGGGAGAATGTTTATAGGAATTGTAAGTATTGTGCAATGAAAGTGGAAGACTAGATATGAGTATTGTGAAGGAGAGGGAAAGGATTTAATGGATGATCTGTAAAGAAGTAAATAACCGTCAGAAGAGAAGGCTGAGAGGAAACCGAAGCATGACATGAATCAAACGTGAAAACACCGAGGTGCTTACCAAATGTGAGGAGGAATGTAGTATGGACTGCAGGCGCGGAATCCACTTTCTCTTCAAGCACAATAAATATACTTTTTCATCACACCCTGGGAGTGCCTTTTTACTTCTTATAAGATGCACCTGACCATATGACGCACCCTGGTTTTAGAGCAGGAAAATAGAAAAATAACATTTTAAGCAAAAAAGGAGTCATGACACACTGGGGTGAGGATCTGCTGCTGACACTTTTATGGGGGTAATATCCCCAAATTCTCTACCAAGATACCCCATCCTGGTAATGATCCTCCTGCCTTGTATATACAGTATATACCCCCATCCTGCTCATATACCCCCATCCTGCTCATATACCCCCATCCTGCTCATAATATACCCCCATTCTGCTCATAATATACCCCCATTCTGCTCATAATATACCCCCATTCTGCTCATAATATACCCCCATTCTGTTCATAATATACCCCATCCTGCTCATAATATACCCACATCCTGCTCATAATATACCCACATCCTGCTATACACCCCCATGCTGGTATACGGCCCGCATCCTGTGGCACATAAAAAAAATAAACGTTCATACTCATCTTACCTCACCTCACTCCCTGCAGCATCGCTCCTCCTCCCGCCTGTGTCAGCGGCAGCGCCGCTGAGTGGAGCCGTCCCCGTTAAACAGCAGGCCCACATGATCACCCCTGGCAACTACAGCCTGGAGTGATCATGTGCGGCTGTATTCACTGCCCCCCGTGCACCATCATCAGTGCGGGGTGCAGTGAATCAGTACACTCACCTGTCACCGTTCCCCTGCAGTACCACGATCTCCTCCTGGCTGCCGGCGGCCGCTGAGTGGAGCCGTCCCCGTTCCCCTGCAGCACCGCGATGTCCTCCTGGTTGCGAGCGGCTGCATGTGGACACGTGTGCACAGCGATGACGTCATCGCTGTGCGCACCGCTAGTCTCCACTCAGCGGCCGCCGCACAGACAGGAGGACATCGCGGTGCTGCAGGGGAACGGGGACGGCTCCACTCAGCAGCCGCCGGCAGCCAGGAGGAGATCGCGGTACTGCAGGGGAACGGTGACAGGTGAGTGTACTGATTCACTGCACCCCGCGCTGATGATGATGCACGGGGGGCAGTGAATACAACCGGACATGATCACTCCAGGCTGTAGTTGCCAGGGGTGATCACGTGGGCCTGCTGTTTATCCCTCGCCCATCCACCCGCCCACCTGTCAGCGCTGAGAGACGATGGGCGGGAGGATGGGCGTGCATATTAAATGAGCGGGTCCACGTGGTCACGGCAGGCGCTGCTACAGCCTGCTCATGCCCCCGATAACCCGCTCCACCGCAGCACCCTCATTCCACGCAGCCCTACATTCAGACCATAAGACGCACCCCCACTTTCCCCCAACATTTGGGGGGAAAAAAGTGCGTCTTATGGTCCGAAAAATACGGTATATGTTCTGTTATTTTTATTGCGAAATACACTCCCACCAGGTGTCTTGCGCGCACCTTGAACCCCCTCTCAACAGGTGAGAGAAGCTTAGAGAAGTAACCAAAGATTTTCTATTCCCCCCCTTGCAGCTGCAGCAAAACCACAGAGATACTTGTCTCTGAAGTGTGTGCTTGGAGCGCAAAAGGTGCATTCTTTTCCACCATAGTTAACGCAGGTGAGTGTTGTAGATCATGTTTCAATTGTGTGAAGGCTTTTTCCTGTTCGACACTCCAGGGACCAAAATAATCATCATTATCACCTTTTAAAAGATCATACAAAGGTCTGGATTTGTCAGCAAAATTGTCAATGAAATCCCTTGAATAATTTACAAGTCCTAAAAAATGTCTTAGTGCCTTGTGTGATGTTGGAATTGGAAGGGATGCTATTGCCTCTATTCTGTCCTGTAGGGGTAGCCTTTTACCTGGACTTAGCAGAACTGCTAAAAATCTGACCTCAGTCTGCATCAGTGTGACCTTTTTGGTATTCAGTTTCAATCCTGCATCATGCAGAAGCTCAAACAACTCTGCCAATAGCGAAATATGCAATTCCTCATCCTCTGTACATAGCAACATATCGGCCACATATTGCAATATACATTCCAGATGAGAAAATCTTGACAAAAGTTTTGCTAGCGCCTGATGAAAAATGCTTGGCGACATATGCGCCCCCTGAGGTAGCCTACAGAACAAGTATTGTTGATCCAGATGGTTGAACGCAACCTTATATTGACAACTTTTCTCAATCGGTATACTGAAAAAAACATTATTGATATCCAATACTGAGAAATACTTTGCCTTTGCATTCAATCTTGACATCATGTTATGTGTATCAGCTACAATCGGTGCAACATTGGGAGTAAATTTATTGAACATCCGTAAGTCCAATATCATCCGATAGCTACCATCGCTTTTCAGAACACACCACAATGGATTGTTACAAACAAATTTGCCTTACGTATGACACCTTGATCCAACAATTCCTGAATAATTTTAGACATCGGAGCAATTGACTCTGGGGGCAACTTATACTGACGCTGTGGAGGCGCATCCCGCCCTTCCACTTTCACCACTAAATCCTTCATAGTTCCTACTTGATTTCTGTACTGAGCCCATAGAGAAGGAAACCGTTGTACTATCTCAGTCAATACTTCATTACCACCAGTTTCAGGCCACAAATGATCAGAGGACACTACATCGTTCAAACAACCGTTAGAGTCTTTCCAAATTGTTTTGTTACCCAAATCAATAATCCAGCCATGCTTTCCATAAAATCAGTGGCAATTATGTTCTCAGTATCCCGACAACACCAGATATCCATTTTTGTTTCCACAGAACCAGGTATTTCCAGAAAAACATCCTGAGCTAAAGTTACCGTTGTTCCATTTTTGTCACTGAAACCAACAATTGCACATACAGGGGATCTGGCTTTAAATGTAGATCAACATTTGTTATGCTCAATTGCGCACCTGTATCAAGGAGAAACATTACTTCCTGGCCGTTAAGATGTACCTTTAAAAATGGTCGACCACAGCTATCCATTGAAACTCGAGTGACAAATTCCAGTGGATGAAGTCTGGGGACTGGCTTTGCTAGTCAGGAAGATGGAGAAGGAAGAAGAGCAGCAGGTGTCTTGTTCCTTGCATCCAACTCCTTTATGGTCATTTCCCTAATTTGTTTGGTCAGTGGTGCATATGGTGATTGGTTATTCCTGTAGTCAGTATGAGTGGGTGTGTATGAAGGAGGAGGCGCTGAAGATGGGGGAGGTGCGCTTGATGTAATTGGCATCAGTCCATTCTCTTTACCCAGCTTTTCCTCAGCTCCCGCCCTTAGGAATTTCTTACATTCCCACTTAGGATGGCCAGGAAGGCTGCAGAAGAAGCAATGAATGTTGCTTTTTTTGCTTGCCCCCCCCTGAACCCTTGTTCTTAGAATTCAGTATGGGTCTCTTGTTCTTATTATTTTGTTTTTTCTGTGATACTGTTTTGTCATCATTTGTCTCCTTTATCATGGCTATTTTTGACTTTACCTGATTTTGCTTCATTTGTCTCCGTATTCTATCAATAAATGACGTGGCCTCCTGTAGATTGTCCATCCTAGAAGCGATTTCGAATGAAGCAGGGTCAAAATTTTTAATTTTTTTTTAACAAAAGCTTTGACCATGGAAGTCGGTTCTTGTTCAGATCCGATTTCCATTATCATTCGGTAAGCTTGTTCGAATTTGACCAAAAAAACAAAAGGGTTCTCTTGTATGTGTGTTTTAAGATTTTCTAAAATTTCAACAGTTGGGGTACATTCTCCTGTTGTGAATAGAATTAACTGTTTCAGCCTATCTTCCTTTGTATCATGGATCAGGTCATTGTGTTCATTTGTCCTAGGTGTGGCTTGTAACCTTTTTGTCATATGAGAGGGAAGCCATACCCTAAATATTTTATTCCTTTGATCATCATTCATTTATCTGCGTTCGATTCAAAAATGTCCGCATTATGGAAGGTGTCCATTTTATCATCATATTTGGGTATGTCTTTTATGATTTTCATTAATTGGTCATGGATTTTAATATTAAGACAGGCTGCTTTTTCATGTAATTTCTTTTTACGTATTTCTTCCTCGTTCAGACCCTCATCCACAGTTGTGTTCAACTGTTCAGGAACATCTGAACCTGAGGCAGGTGATGCTGAGGCATCCCTTTGATGTTGTCATGTATTGGCAGACACATGTTTTATATCTTTACGTAATTTTGATATTAAGTCTGCTCTAGTTTCCAATTGATCTTCCAAATTTTCAATATGTTCAGCCAATATTGAACAATTTGGACAATCTGTTGTTTCTGCATCTGCTATGTGTGTGTCCGTTGTATTGGATATGTTTGTAACCATGCAGATGGTGTGTGTTGGCTGTGCCCCACCCACCATGGAGTTCTAAGTATAAACCATGCCTAATACATTCTGTATCTTTTTCTGCAATTTTTTCACAGTATTATTATTATTATTTATTATTATAGCGCCATTTATTCCATGGCGCTTTACAAGTGAAAGAGGGTATACGTACAACAAATCATTAACAGTACAAGACAGACTGGTATAGGAGGAGAGAGGACCCTGCCCGCGAGGGCTCACAGTCTACAGGGAATGGGTGATGGTACAATAGGTGAGGACAGAGCTGGTTGCGCAGTGGTCTACTGGGCTGAGGGCTATTGTAGGTTGTAGGCTTGTTGGAAGAGGTGGGTCTTGAGGTTCCTCTTGAAGCTTTCCACGGTAGGGGAGAGTCTGATGTGCTGAGGTAGAGCGTTCCAGAGTATGGGGGATGCACGGGAGAAATCTTGCAGTAAAGATCTTCTTATCTATCTTAGTATTCTCAATTTCACATTGCCGGTACAGATTTGACCATAATTGAGCATCACTATGCTTATGATCAAAAGTATACTCCACATTACTTTTCTTAGAAATATCATGAAGAAAATCCATTTTCTCACCTATATGTAGATGTAGATGCGTTTGTCCTGGAATGGGTCCAACCGTCTGTGGATTGATGGTCTTTGTGTCCTGGAAGGATTCTCCTGGGGATTTCCTGGATTGATGGTCCTGGATGGATCCTCAGATGTCCGTCAGGGCACGACTCATACGACCTTCTTGCGGTGGAATTACGTCAATCCTTGTCACTCTTCTAAGGTTCCCTTTGATTTAGACGCAGTGTGAGTCTTTTCCTACAGTCTTTTGAACAAACACGTTACTCCTCCTCACTGCCCCCCCCCCCTCTTTGGACAAAAGGCCAGGGAAGTGTAACGGAAGAAAAGTCCCGTAAACAAAAAAACAGCAAGAACTAACGTGAAAGTGAAAATTCACCACGCATGCCAAAACGGGAAAGACACCTGTGCCTCTCAATCAATCAGGCTGAAGCTCGCCAAATGTGGAAAAATTAGGATTGGCATATATACTTAGCCAGTATATAATGATTGTTTAGAGAGAAAATGAGGTGCAAAACATATGGGTTTATTTAGAGTTAAAAATCATTACAGAAAAAGAATGCTTGGCTTAATTAAAATTGAGTAAAAAGAAAAAGAAAGAGTCCATTTATCTTACATAGCTGTGATGTCACGGCAATCTTCCATCAGTCTTTGGTTGAGAATGGTGGGGGCATTCTGAACCCATAGAATATGACCCAGCTTATATACTATTTTGCTACAGCGCTACTCACTCCACTGACTAAACATGGTTCTGCAGTGTCTTCGGAACCCAATATACACCTCATTCCCATTCTTGGTTTTGCATGATGTAACCATCGAATATGAGTTCTAAGTTGTATGTATATGTCATGTGCAGCACTTGTTTACCAGAACAAGGGTAGTTAACCTTTAACCTAATGTAATGTACAGTTAGGTCCAGAAATATTTGGACAGTGACACAATTTTCGCGAGTTGGGCTCTGCATGCCACCACATTGGATTTGAAATGAAACCTCTACAACAGAATTCAAGTGCAGATTGTAACGTTTAATTTGAAGGTTTGAACAAAAATATCTGATAGAAATTGTAGGAATTGTACACATTTCTTTACAAACACTCCACATTTTAGGAGGTCAAAAGTAATTGGACAAATAAACCAAACCCAAACAAAATATTTTTATTTTCAATATTTTGTTGCGAATCCTTTGGAGGCAATCACTGCCTTAAGTCTGGAACCCATGGACATCACCAAACGCTGGGTTTCCTCCTTCTTAATGCTTTGCCAGGCCTTTACAGCCGCAGCCTTCAGGTCTTGCTTGTTTGTGGGTCTTTCCGTCTTAAGTCTGGATTTGAGCAAGTGAAATGCATGCTCAATTGGGTTAAGATCTGGTGATTGACTTGGCCATTGCAGAATGTTCCACTTTTTTGCACTCATGAACTCCTGGGTAGCTTTGGCTGTATGCTTGGGGTCATTGTCCATCTGTACTATGAAGCGCCGTCCGATCAACTTTGCGGCATTTGGCTGAATCTGGGCTGAAAGTATATCCCGGTACACTTCAGAATTCATCCGGCTACTCTTGTCTGCTGTTATGTCATCAATAAACACAAGTGACCCAGTGCCATTGAAAGCCATGCATGCCCATGCCATCACGTTGCCTCCACCATGTTTTACAGAGGATGTGGTGTGCCTTGGATCATGTGCCGTTCCCTTTCTTCTCCAAACTTTTTTCTTCCCATCATTCTGGTACAGGTTGATCTTTGTCTCATCTGTCCATAGAATACTTTTCCAGAATTGAGCTGGCTTCATGAGGTGTTTTTCAGCAAATTTAACTCTGGCCTGTCTATTTTTGGAATTGATGAATGGTTTGCATCTAGATGTGAACCCTTTGTATTTACTTTCATGGAGTCTTCTCTTTACTGTTGACTTAGAGACAGATACACCTACTTCACTGAGAGTGTTCTGGACTTCAGTTGATGTTGTGAACGGGTTCTTCTTCACCAAAGAAAGTATGCGGCGATCATCCACCACTGTTGTCATCCGTGGACGCCCAGGCCTTTTTGAGTTCCCAAGCTCACCAGTCAATTCCTTTTTTCTCAGAATGTACCCGACTGTTGATTTTGCTACTCCAAGCATGTCTGCTATCTCTCTGATGGATTTTTTCTTTTTTTTCAGCCTCAGGATGTTCTGCTTCACCTCAATTGAGAGTTCCTTAGACCGCATGTTGTCTGGTCACAGCAACAGCTTCCAAATGCAAAACCACACACCTGTAATCAACCCCAGACCTTTTAACTACTTCATTGACTACAGGTTAACGAGGGAGACGCCTTCAGAGTTAATTGTAGCCCTTAGAGTCCCTTGTCCAATTACTTTTGGTCCCTTGAAAAAGAGGAGGCTATGCATTACAGAGCTATGATTCCTAAACCCTTTCTCCGATTTGGATGTGAAAACTCTCATATTGCAGCTGGGAGTGTGCACTTTCAGCCCATATTATATATATAATTGTATTTCTGAACATGTTTTTGTAAACAGCTAAAATAACAAAACTTGTGTCACTGTCCAAATATTTCTGGACCTAACTGTATATAAGCTGTTCATGGCTAATTACAGACCGTTGCTAAGAGACCAGATGAAGAATAGCACTGGCTGTCAGCCAGTTAGCGATTTATCATGTCAGGTGTTTTGGCTAGAAATTCTTCAAACTCACAAACACACGTCTTAGGGATGAGGGGTCTATACATTCATACAAGCTAAAGGCCTGTATTTAATGAGTTCAAATAATCATTTTTAATAAACTCATTATTTTACAACTGGTCTGATGATATCATTATTCCCTTTTTGAGAGTTTAATGCCCTCTTTTCAGATCTGGATAAGTTATAAGGAATATTTCCGCATCGGGTTTTTAACAGGTTGAAATCCTGAAGCACAATTTCACAGAATGTGTGTAAATTGTGTCCTTTACTTTCCGTAGGATAAAAATTAGAGGTCCTTCTAAGGTCAGTGTGTAAGAATTGATCGGTGACCAAATCACCTGAAAGTGCACTATTGGATGTCTCCCTACCTGCCATAATGGTATAGTGTCTCTGCAGAGTCAATTTTCTAATAAATGTCTGTAGATCGGTAAATAAATCAAATTATTTTTTATTAAAAGTGGGACAAAAAGAAAGGCCCTTATTAAGTAAAGAAATTTCAGCAGTAGTAGGTGTATAATCTGAAAGATGAAATATATTATTTGTCTTATTTAAGCATCCAGCAGATGAACTTTTTTCCATTTTTATCTTTGTTTTGGCTCCAGCTTTGGTCCCTCTGTAACGCTTTTTTTTTTTTACCGACTTGGGAGTTAGATAATTGGTTATCCCATTGTTCTGACCGGGGGTGGCCTTGGGTAAAAGAAGCACCAATGTTGCAGCATTAGTGGAATTATCAATAGTGATAAGTTTATTATGATCAGGTAGAGTAGAGGATGAACCAGGGATTGCAGTAAAATCCTCTGTATTATCATGAATGGTGAGATCAACCAAATCAAATGAAGTATTGCTACATGTATTAGATACTAGAGGGTTAATATTTCTATCAGATGCCAGAGGCTTAAGGGGGCTTTACACGCACCGACATCGCTAGCGCTGTCGCTCGTGAAAGCACCCGCCCCTGTCGTTTGTGCGTCACGGGCAAATTGCTGCCCGTGGCGCACAATATCGCTAGGCCCCACACATAGTTACCTTCCTAGCGACGTTGCTGTGGGCGGCGAACAACCTCTTCGTTAAGGTGGAAGTTCGTGCGCCGTCATAGCAACGTCACACAGTGGCCGACCAATAGAAGTGGAGGGGCGGAGAACAGCCGCATTAACGACATGCCCACCTCATTGCCGGAGGACGCAGGTAAGCTGTTGTTTGTCGTTCCCGGGGTGTCACACGTAGCGATGTGTGCTGCCTCAGGAACAACAAACAACTTACGTCCATAACGACCAACGAGATTTTGGAAATGAACGATCAACGATAAGGTGAGTATTTTTGATCGTTAACACTCACTCGGAGCTGTGATGCGCAACGACGTCGCTAACCACGCCAGATATGCGTCACGAATTCCGTGACCCCGACGACATATCGTTAGATATGTCGTTGCGTGTAACGGGGCCTTTAGATACAGAGTCAACTATTCCAATCTCCTTAAAGGAGCTGGAATTAGCTGCCATCAAAGAAACCACAGATCTCTTTCCTCAATTTATCGATTCGCGTCTGAATGATAGCCAAATCCTGTTCTGTATCAGTGTTCAATTTGTCTGTATTGGTATGAAAAACCTTATTACCATCCGAGGACAGAGTATTTGTCCCCATAAGCGTTGTATTAGTAGTGATAGGAGCAATAGAAGAAGAAATGTGTATTTTATTAACCTCAATAGAAGGAGGAAGATATGAGTGTTTCTCATGGACTGTAGGGGGGTAGTTAGTGGTCCGTACAGGAGGGATCGCTTGGTCAATGTTTTGTGAACTATTGTCTTTAACACTGACTAGTATTGGAGATGACACACTAGGATCCGTAGAATGCTAGTGAACTGCTGAAACCTAGTCTTCTTATATCTACTGTTGGTGAAACCCCTTGTGTGGTTAGAACCACTCATGGTGGAGCCTTTTCACACAGGCTTCTCCCCTGTGTGAATTTTGTGATGTCTAACAAGGTCTGATTTCTGAATAAAACATTTTCCACACTCTGAACATGAAAATGGTTTGTCCCCGGTGTGAAATTTTTGATGCTCAACAAGTTCTGATTTCCGAATAAAACATTTCCCACACTCTGAACATGAAAATGGCTTCTCCCCTGTGTGAGATCTTTGATGCCAAACAAGTTCTAATTTCTGAATAAAACATTTCCCACACTCTGAACATGAAAATGGCTTCTCCCCTGTGTGAATTTTCTGATGTCTAACAAGTTCTGATTTCCGAATAAAACATTTGCCACACTCTGAACATGAAAATGGCTTCTCCCCTGTGTGAGATCTTTGATGCCAAACAAGTTCTTTTTTCTGAATAAAACATTTCCCACACTCTGAACATGAAAATGGCTTCTCCCCTGTGTGAATTTTGTGATGTCTAACAAGGTCTGATTTCTGAATAAAACATTTCCCACACTCTGAACATGAAAATGGCTTCTCCCGTGTGTGAATTTTCTGATGTGTAACAAGGTTTGATTTCTGACTAAAACATTTTTCACACTCTGAACATGAAAATGGCTTCTCCCCTGTGTGAATTTTCTGATGCCTAACAAAATCTGATTTCTGAATAAAACATTTCCCACACACTGAACATGAAAATGACTTCTCCCCGGAGTGAGATCTTTTATGCCCAACAAGTTTTGATTTCTGCATAAAACATTTCCCATATTCTGAACATGAATATGGCTTCTCCCCAGTGAGAGTTTTTTGATGATTGGAATTTTGGTCTTGTTTGAAAAGATCAGATGACAGAGCTTTCCGAAGAACGACTGGAGGTAAATTTGGGACAACATCATGTTCTTCATATGTATTATGTGTGATATTGTCATTATCGGTTATAAATTCTGAAGATATTAGAGATCCATCTGAACAACCAATACAGTCATGTGCTAAAAATAAACAGAATGTTATTATTTTTTAATCATATTATCTTGAAAGTTCATTTATTTTTTTAAACCATAACATCAGAAATTAAATTAGGAAAAAAATGTATTCTTAATCTGTTGGCCAATTTTGACATCTGTTACTTCTTCGTTAATTCAGATCTCCCATTCCTAGCACCAGTTCTCTGGAATGTACTACAGTAAATAATCTGACTGATTGTCACAATGTGACTGCAGGATAATGAGGGACAGGGGGCTCCTATACTGTCCCTCACGCTAGAGGACCCTAAGCTATTCCTAACCTCTGGAATACCCCTGAAGATGGAGATGCTGGAGTCTCGTGCCTTACTATTCTGCTGATGAGATCTAATCTGTAATCCCCAGAGGAAGGAAGGGGCAGAAATATGATGGAAACAGAATAAGACAGACGGGAAACACAGATTAAGACAGATGAAACACATCGCAAACTCACAGAAACAAACAGTGAAAGACTAAGGAGAAAAGAAACAGCAGGAAAGCAGCAATAAAAAGACAACAAGGGTTAACACCACAACAGCTCACAGTAATAATGCACAACAACCACCCGTAAGTCTGGATCACAACACCTGACCAGACCAGTATAGGTAAGCTATAGCTGGCATTAATGAAATAGTCCAGCCAGCATATACAGGAGGGGGAGCAAATGATACTTTCTACTCTACAGCATGTGATCAAAGACATTAACAAGCAGCCCCGCAGAGAATAACTCTTGTTAGCCTGCTTAAGTCTGTGGTTCGACGCCTGTGTCTCCCTGCGCTGCTCACAGACATCAGAGAAGTTAACATGCAATGTATAAGAAGCTATAATTTCCATAGATCCTGACACCGCCATGACAGTTGGCAAACCTGCAAAAATCTCCTTGCAACAGTGATCCACAACATAGACATTTTCAGAGATTTTTTTTCGAAAATAAAATAGTTACAGACAGATACCAGATATTTAACGGGGTTGTCCGGGACGATTGTGGCGATGTACACTGGAAAATTACGTCAGGGACTGGAGTGAGATTTTTGGCATAGGAATGTCCCAGTTTGGTATGAATTAGAGAAACCGTGGCATCACACCCTTGTTCTGGCTGAGCTTTGCTCATTTTGGCAAAGCTGATTAAAATTGGCGTGAACACACACACCAGCCTGTCTCCTCTTCACCTTCATACTCCTGCAATTAAGACCTTTGGTCACATGACGTGATGTCGAAAAGGTTTTTAAGCAGTCCTATAATCGGCATATAAACACTGGGGCACCTAGGAGAATGGGAGCCTTGTGAAATTGCCCACTTTGTTCTCCCTTTCCCCTAATGCCAGTCCTGCATGCCAGCCTGTCTTCTTTTCAGTTCTTTAGGGGTACTTTGCACACTGCGACATTGCTATCCGATGCTAGCGATGCCAAGCGCGATAGTACCCGCCCCCGTCGCACATGCGATATCTTGTGATAGCTGCCGTAGAGAACATTATTGCTACGGCAGCTTCACACGAACTTACCTGCCCTGCGACGTCGCTCTGGCCGGCGACCCGCCTCTTTCCTAAGGGGTTGGGTCGTGCGGCGTCACAGCGACGTCACACGGCAGGCGGGCAATACAAGCGGAGGGGCGGAGATGAGCGGGACGTAAACATCCCGCCCACCTCGTTTCCGCATAGCCGGTGGAGGCAGGTAAGGAGATGTTCCTCGCTCCTGCGGCTTCACACACAGCGATGTGTGCTGCCGCAGGAACGAGAAACAACATCGTATCTCTTATTGGTGCGACATTATGAAAATGTCCGACGCTACACAGATCACCAATTTAAGACGCTTTTGCGATCGTTTATCGGCGCATCTAGGCTTTACACGTTGCGACGATGTTACCGGCGCCGGATGTACGCCACTTTCGATTTCCCCCCGACGATATCGCAGTAGCGATGTCGCAACGTGCAAAGTACCCCTTAGACTCCTGCAATTAGTAGACCTTTCGTTACATCATGTCACATGAGTTTGAAGTCATCAGACGTCCCAGAATAACACTGATGGGGTTCCTAAGACAGTGGAGTTCCTGAAAAATTGCTCCCAAAGCTGGCCCTGACTGTAACTAGGGCTTATTTTTGGAGTTGGACTTATTTTTCAAGTATTCTCCACAAATCCCGTAAATTCATACTAGGGCTTATTTTTGGGGTAGGTCTTATTTTCAGGGAAATAGGGTATTCACGAACCCTCTGCAGGTCTTTGAGTTGCCTTCACAACAACATAGAGAAGGGACTAGAAACAAACAGCAGAAGAATCAGAAGCAAAGAAAATACAGCTGAAAAAAAACAGAGCAAAGTCTAAAAATTTAAATACAAAATAAGTGCAGAAAGTACATGAGTAGATATCTCTTACAGGATAGAGCTGGAGGAAACACATCCTGAGGAACATCGGGATCTTCTTGTTTACAGTCCTGTGGGAGAAGAGGACGGGGACATCTCTCTGGTGTTGTCCTCTTACTGGATAGAACTGGAGGAGACACATACAGGGACTGAATTCAATACAGATAATTATAGGCCGTGTGTATTTACTCCTGTCTATTACCTGGTGATGTGAGGGGCTGGGGAACCTCCATCATGACGTCCTTGTACAGATCTTTGTGTCCTTCTAAATACTCCCACTCCTCCATGGAGAAATAGATGGTGACGTCCTGACACCTTATAGGAACCTGACACATACAATGATACCGTCACCCCCGATCCCTTCATAGCATTACTGTATAATGTCCCAGCATTCCCAGCAGTGTCACCTCTCCAGTCAGCAGCTCAATCATCTTGTAGGTGAGTTCTAGGATCTTCTGGTCATTGATGTCCTCATGTATTGGGGGGTGAGGTGGAGGCCCCGTGATTGGACTCAGGGGTCTTCCCCATCCCTCAGACACAGGAGCCTGACAGCGCTCACTAGAGGTCTTCTTCACTACTGTGTATTCCTGGTTATGGAGAGACACAGTAATAAATCTCACTCCAGACATTTCCAGAGTCCTCACCTCTCCAGTTCTGTCCATCTGTTATTCCCATAGATAAGAATGATGTAATGTGACGTCATCAGAATCTCTCACCTCTCCAGTAAGCCGGAAGAGGATCTCTAGGGTGAGGTGTAATATCCTCTCCGCCATCTTGTCCCTGTCCATATCCATCCTTCACGGGGAAATCAGGAGAATTCTCTTATATAGAATAAAACCACTGAGAGGATCTGAAATTATAAGGACCTGAATGGGAAGGAGATGAGCCCATATGTAAAATACTGCAGATAATAAGGGAGGTGAGATATCACTTGAGTAGGAAAAAAATATCTACATGAAATGTGCTATATAAGTAGTAAAACTGACTGATAAAAGTAGAACATTATTTTTATAGCAATATAAATACAATGAAAAGTGATGAATTATCCATATTGCACCTAGAATGGTGTCAATGAAAATGTCGGCTCATCAAGAGAAAAACAAGTCCTCACTCAACTCCATCGACGCAAAAAGAATAATGTTACCGATGTCAGAAAATGGTGACACAAACTGATTTTTTCTACAAAAGTGATTTTTATTCACCACTAGAGATGAGTGAACCTGAAGTTCAGTGTCCGGTACAAACTCAGAGTGGATGCTTTACATATGCAAACCACTCTCGCGATTATCGCTGTGCTCGGGTACGCTCGGTGCTCATCCCGGTGCGAGCAGCTTGCAGTGTTTATCGGCTTGCACTGGGGGTAACAACAGCATGATCGGAAGTAGTGTGCACCCCCCCAAAAACAAAAAAAAAAAAAATAGAAAATAAACTAACCAACTCTCCTATGGACGTGAACTGTTTATGGCTGCATGTGGGTGGAGATGCGAACTGCCCGATTAATGACTTCAAATGAAGTTTAAGTCAAGTTCAGGTCCTAGTTTCACCAAACACATTTAGCAATGTGTAATAAAAACAGACTTCAAGCAACAGTGTCCTTATTAAGCTATGGTGGATAAAGGTTTAGCTGCCTGTCAAGCTTCACACGCCTCAGGGCCCATGTAGGGAGGTCAGAACAAGGGCTTTATACTCAAAAAAGCCCCAAAAATCCTACTAGGGCTTATTTTCAGGATTTCATGGAAACAGTGTAGAAAAAACTGATGGTGCCTTCTCCCTCATACACAGAGGTTATGTCATCACTGCTGAGTCATTATATCAGCCCCAGTTATAAAAGAAGTAAGATGAAAATAACAAATATTTAAATACAGAACTAACCCCCTCCCCCCGAATGTGTGAACTATAGGAAGATACCACTGTCAATCCAAATCTTATTAGCTCCAATCAGGTAAAGAAAACAGCCATATATACAAAATAATAAGTGTTACAAAATAGCTAAGAAATATTTACATGTGGTCATAAACATATAATAAACATATAATATGACAGTGTCCGACTTTCAGTCATAGGGATGGCCCCGATGAGGTTTTAGTTATTGCTCAGTATACAGTGATCAGTGGTTGTATACGTGCTCTCGGTACTAACTGACAGCAGTTTCTAATGCTGAGCGGCTGTCAGTCACTGTAGGGGGCTGCAGGGTATATACTGTATTTTTCATTTTTTAATATGCACCGGATTATAAGACGCACCCCAAATTTAGAGAGAAAAAAAACGAAAAAAAACATGGGGTCCGTTTTATAACCCGGTGGTGTTTTACCGGAGGGGTGTGGCAGCGGTGGTTACAGGAGGCAAGGGCAGTGCTGGAGTAGGCGATGCTGCGGGTGGTGCAGAGGAGGACCCAGATACTCACTGCGGGCTGTGGCACTACTCTATCCTGGTACTGTGGGTTCTGCTCTTCCTGGGGCATCGGGCTCTGCTCTTCTCTGCACTGGGGCTTCAAAGAAATGGCGGCGCCTGCGCTAATGACAGCTTGAGCTGAGATCTCCATCTGTGCATGCAGCGACTCTGGGCACCATTAGTTGAAGTACTCCCCGTCCTTGGCTGCCCAGATGCCTGCCATTGCCTGCTACAAGGATGGCGGTCGTACAGATACACGCCGCAAGCCACAAAGATGCCAACCACCGGCCACACAGATGCTATATTCAGATTTTAAGAAACACCCCTAATTTTTCTCCCAAAGTTTTGAGAGGAAAAGTGTGTCTTATAATCCGAAAAATACGGTATATGGTAATAACAGACATTTCCCTTATTTTCTCACCAGTATCGCTCAATATCAGCAATAAAAACTCGATGCTGAAGTTGGTTTCTTATTGGTCCAGTTTCTTATTCAGGGCTGAAGTCGGTTTCTTATTTGTATTTTTTTTTTCCGTTTTAACAACAAATGTAAAACAATCACAATACAGTGTGGAGTCATTAACCCTTTCCGTAACGCCCTTCGATGCCACGTTTTACCATTTTTGTTGGTGCTTTTCAGTGTATTCACATCTTAGCTCCACACTGCAGTGTATTATATTGGTTTTATTTTTGTTGCTAAAAACCTGTAAAAAAACCCCCCCCAAAAAATATATATATATATCCCACCTATCTAGATTTTGACGGTTGGTGACTGTTCACATTCAGTCATCAGGCCTTGTCCACAGACTATTTACTTCATGCAGCACTTGCTTGGACCTGTCCCGCCCACAGCCATGATTCAGTCACGAGTACGGGATTGAAATAGACCAGGTGAGTGCTGCTAAGAGCAGTTCTGCTATTTCATATGTGAGGCCGTTTGGCACATTTTATAAAAATATTTTAGCGTAGGACTGCCCCAATAGAGATTTGCCGTGACGTGGCGGGGTAGCTCAAGAAATTGCAATTTTTTGCCAAAAGTCTCAAATTTATAAAAAGTACAGTTGGAATTTTCTAGTGCTGTAGTGCACATTTAGTGCTAGCTTTTTTGTTTTTTCACCATGTCGCATTTGCAGGGCCCCTAAGGTACCTAAACCGCAGAAACCTCCCACAAGTGACCCCACTTTGGAAACTAGACCCCTCAAGGATTTTAATCAGGGGTATAATAAGCATTTTGAATCCACAGGTAGTTCATAAAAATGTTGCTGAAGCAGCAAATTTCTCACTTTTAGACTATGTGCCCACGATCCGGCGCCACTGTGTCTAGGACGCAGTGCTAGCCCTCCTGTAGAGATATGAATGTTGTCCACAGGAGAACACAGCTGCCCATGCCCACAATCAGGGTTCAGTGCGCTGCGGTCCTTAGCTATATTGTCACTGCAGAGAACACTCTTATCTCCACAGCAAACAATTAACATGCTGAGGCTCAGGAAACCACGCCACAAGTCAGTTTATGCTACAGAGAGAAGAAGCACAGTGGGCAGGAGATTTCCAAAAATCCTTCCACTGCACTTGTGCTACACAATGCAGCGTTCTGGACGCAGTCCAAACACTCTGCATCCAAAACGCTGCAAACACTGATCATGGACACATAGCCTAAAGAGCTAGTATGAATGGATGGATGGATGGATAGATAGATAGATAGACAGAGGTAAAACACATATATAAGTGTCCCACCCCCCTGTATATTCTAAGCTGGCACCGTTTAGTTAGTGACTTTCATGTGGCACTAAAGGGAGTTTAGTAGAGATGAGCAAGCCTCTGAAGGCTCGAGTTCGGTTGGTTCGTCGAATGGAGGCTCCGTTCGAGTTCGGTTCGGCGAACCGTTCGACGAACCTCTGGAGCCCCATTGAAACCAATGGGAGGCAAACACAAACACATAAAAACACATTATACATGTACACATACAGTTAATAAACATTGCCATAATACTTACAGGTCCCCGCGACGCGTCCTGCACTCTGTCTCCCGCTGCTTTTCCTTCCGATAATCGCTGCGTCCTCCCAGTAACCAGCACTGATGATAGGACCTATCGTGATGTCAAAATAGCATGTGACCAGTCACGTGTCTATTATCTCATTGGCTACAGACTGGTCACATGGCTATGACGTCATGCTAGGTCCTGTCAGTGCATCTCTCCGGTACGCGGTGCTCGTTTGAGCATGTCCGTGTACCGGCGAAATGCTCTGGCACATGGTCGACTCCCCGTTCCTGCATGTGGGCGCTCTTTACCGAGTCAGCCACATGCAGGGACTAGCTGTCACAGCCGGTAAATAGCGGCATCGGGAATCACGTGATCGGAGCACCGTTGCTATGGTAACCCGTCTGTCAGCGGTGACGTCACCGCTTACAGCCAGCAGCCTCTGCTCACTCACAAAGTGAATAGACTGCACGGGGAGCAGCAGCGTCTTCCTCCCATGCAGTGCTGCTGATGGAGCAGAGCTGCATGGGTTGAAGGAGAAAGAAGACAGAAGACCATGGATCATGGAGGGCTGACAGGGACTAATAAACATGGAGTCTCTAAGTGTGTCTGTGTATTTATTTCTATTAAAGTACTTTTTCTCTGTGTGGTGTCTTTTTTTTTTAACCCTTTATTGGAGATTCTTAATGGCCGGGTCAAACGTGCCTGACATTAAGAATCTCTGGCTTAATACTAGCTTGTAAAACAAAGCTAGTATTAACTCATTATTACCCAGCAAGCCACCCGTCACCAGGGCAGCTGGAATTAGATACAGCGCCAGATGATGGCGCTTCTATGAAAGCGCCATTTTCTGGGGCGGCTGCGGACTTCAATTCGCAGCAGAGGGGCCCAGAAAGCTCAGGCTAACCTGTGCTGTGGATTCTAATCCCCAGCTGCCTAGCTGTACCTGGCTGGACAAAAAAATGGGGCGAAGCCCACGTCGTTTTTTTTTATTATTTCATGAAATAATTCAAAAAAGGGCTTCCCTATATTTTTAGTTCCCAGCCGGGTACAAATAGGCAGCTGGGGGCAGCCGTACCTGCCTACCATACAAAAATATTTTTTTTGTAGTTTTTTGGCAAAAAAAATAAAAAATGCTTCCCTGGATTTTCCATTGCCAGTGAAGGTAACACCAAGCAGTGGGGGTTAGCAGCTAGTAGCTGCTTGGATTACTTTTAGCTAGCAATACAAAAAATGCAGCGGTAGCCCATATTTTTTTTTTTTTAATTATTTATTTAAATAACTAAAAAAAAAAAAGAGCTTCCCTGTATTTTGATTGCCTGACATCACAGTGCTGTAAAAATAAATCATTAAAAAAAATGACGTAGCGCTCGACGGTATTTCTGATTCTCAGCGCAGATAAAGCAGACAGATATGGGTTGCCACCCCCATCTTCCTGGTGTTACCTTGGCTGGCAATCAAAATACAGGGAAGCCCATTAATTTTTTTTCTATAAAAAAAATAGTTAAAAAAAAATGACGTGGGGTCGCCCCATTTTTGATAGCCAGCTAGGGTAAAGAAGACGGCTGTAGCCTGAAAAACACAGCTGGCAGCTTTACCGTGGTTGGGATCCAATGTGGAGGTCACCCCAGGCTCTTTTTTATAATTATTTTATAAATAATAATAATTACAAAAAAAAAGTAGGGTCCCCCCATATTGGATCACCAGCCAAGGTAAAGCGGACAGCTGTGGTCTGGTATTCTCAGGGTGGGAAGGTCCATAGTTATTGGTCCTTCACAGCCTAAAAATAGCAGGCCGCAGGCGCCCCAGAATTGGCGCATCCACTAGATGCGTCAATCCTGGCGCTTCACCCCAGCTCATCCCGTGCCCTGGTGCAGTGGCAAATTGGGTAAAAAATGTGGTTGATACTAGCTGTAAGGTCACCTGACATCAAGCCCAGCAGTTTGTGATGTCATGGCGTCTATCAGATACCCGACATCACAAACTGTCAATACTAACAAAAAAAATAGAGAAAAAAAAAATGTATTTGAAGAAACACTCCCCAAAACACTCCCTCTTTCACCAATTTATTGTAAGGAAAAAAAAATAAAGGGGTCCCACGACGACTCTGAACCATCTAGAATATGGGGGGACACGCTCTGGGAATGTATCCCCCATTTTCTAGGAGTGCAGACCCTCCATGTGAGGAGTGTGGTTGCAATGAATCTGCACCCAGTCTCCCCGGGTCCACAGCAGCAGAGTCCATGTCGTAACTGTTGCTACCAAAGCTGCAATGCCCTGCTCATGAGGTAAGGGCATGCCTAATCAGGAGAACTATTCTACATTTCCAAATATTGGTATTTGCTGATATTATTGCTATTCCACCTACTATATATTGGGGATATGATCTTGGAGATGGAATACCCCTTTAAGTCCAGTTATTCAGCTGAATGAATACTAAACAACAGAGCTCGCTATTTAGATATGTTTTCTTGTGGCGTATAACGGACTCTCATGTTTGGTAGTCGTTCAGCAGGGCAACTATAAAATCAAATACCTCCATTTGGAAATGTAGTATAGCTCTCCTGATCAACTATGTTCCTTACCTCATGAGCAGGGCATTGCAGTTGCTTACATATGCATGGTTCCCGCACTCAGTGTCTGAACACAGGAAGTTGAGTTGCGGCGTCTATTGTGAAGGAGGGGGCCGTGGGGAATCAACGCTGCACAGGTACCGTGGGACACCGGGGAACACCGGTGGTGTTATAGGGAGTGACCTGGCAGGGCCTGGGGAGGAGTTTGCCATGACACATGCGACAGAAATCAGAGGAGTAGAGTGAATGCAGCTGGCGCGCTGCTGTGCGCGTGGCCATCTTGGATTTCCGGGATGGGGTCAGGGGGGGCACTTTGGCGACACCGGGGGACCGGAGGGGACCGTGGAGGAGATTTATCTCTCATCTGACATGTTTGTTCATGCCAGATGGGAGATAAAAAGAGAATTTTGTTTACTTACCGTAAATTCTTTTTCTTATAGTTCCGTATTGGGAGACCCAGACATTGGGTGTATAGCTTCTGCCTCCGGAGGACACACAAAGTACTACACTCAAAAGTGTAGCTCCTCCCTCTGAGCTTATACACCCCCTGGAGAAACCAGATCTAGCCAGTTTAGTGCAAAAGCTGAAGGAGAATAGCCACCCACAAGTAAAAACAGAGCAAGAACCGGAACAACCGGAGCCTCTGTCTACGACAACAGCTGGTGATAACACGCGGAACAAGAAAATGCCAACAGGCAACAGGGAGGGTGCTGGGTCTCCCAATACGAAACTATAAGAAAAAGAATTTACGGTAAGTAAACAAAATTCTCTTTTTCTTTATCGTTCCTATGGGAGACCCAGACATTGGGACGTCTCAAAGCAGTCCATGGGTGGGAATAAACAGAAAAACTGAGAAGTAGGCGGAGCCTAACTTCACAAGTGGGCGACAGCCGCCTGAAGGATGCGTCTGCCCAAGTTCGCATCTGCCGAAGCATGAGTATGCACTTGGTAGTGCTTTGAAAAGGTATGCAGGCTAGTCCAAGTGGCAGCCTGACAGACTTGCTGAGCCCTAGCCTGGTGCCTGAAAGCCCAAGAGGCACCGACAGCTCTGGTCGAGTGTGCCTTGATCCCCGACGGGGGAGGCACCTGAGAACCCAGGTAGGCATCCGAAATGGTGGACCTAACCCAACGGGCTAAGGTCGGCTAAGAAGCAGAGAGGCCCTTGCGCCGACCTGTGGTTAGCACAAAAAGAGAGGTGCACCGCTTAAGGACAGCGGTGCGAGACACATAGATCCGGAGCGCTCGCACCAGATCCAGAGTATGCAACACTTTTTCAAAGCGATGAACAGGAGCCGGACAAAAGGAAGGTAGGGTAATGTCCTGGTTAAGGTGGAAAGGAGAAACCACCTTAGGGAGAAAGTCCGGAGTCAGACGGAGAACCACCTTGTCTTGATGAAATACCAAAAAAGGTGACTCCGAAGAGAGCGCAGCTAAATCAGATACTCTCCTGAGGGAAGTTATGGCCACTAGAAAGACCACTTTCTGTGAAAGACGAAACAAAGAAACCTCCCTAAGAGGTTCAAAGGGGGGTTTCTGCAAAGCCGTGAGAACCAAATTGAGGTCCCAGGGATCCAAGGGCCGCCGATAAGGCGGAATGATGTGAGACGCACCTTGCATGAAGGTGCGGACCTGAGCCAGCCGGGCGATACGCCGCTGGAACAGCACTGATAGAGCCGAGACTTGTCCCTTGAGAGAGTTGAGGGACAGTCCCAGCTGCAGACCGGACTGTAGAAAAGACAGAAGGGTCGGCAAGGAAAAAGGCCAAGGAGAATGTCCAGAAGAGCGACACCAGGACAGGAAAATTTTCAAAGTCCTGTGATAGATCTTGGCAGAGGAAGACTTACGGGCCCAAGTCATTGTGGAGATGACTTCAGGTGGGATACCAGAAGCCGTCAAGATCCAGGACTCAAGAGCCACGCCGTCAATCTGAGAGCCGCAGAATTCTGGCGGAAAAACGGACCTTGTGAGAGAAGGTCTGGACGGTCCAGAAGATGCCACGGCACCTCTACGGACAGATGGAGCAGGTCTGGGTACCAAGCTCGCCTGGGCCAGTCCGGAGCAATGAGAATGACTCGACGGCCCTCCATTCTGATCTTGCGCAGAACTCTGGGCAAGAGAGCTAGAGGGGGAAACACGTAGGACAAACGAAACTGGGACCAGTCTTGAACCAGAGCGTCCGCGTTGTGACGGGATGCCATTAGGTCCACTTCCGGAGTGCCCCACTTGCGGCAGATTGACTGAAACACTGCCGGGTGCAGGGACCACTCGCCACTGTCCACGGTTTGACGGCTGAGATAATCTGCTTCCCAGTTTTCCACGCCTGGGATGTGGACTGCGGATATGGTGGACTTGGAGTCCTCCGTCCATTGAAGAATGCGTTGGACCTCCAACATTGCCAGGCGGCTGCGTGTCCCGCCTTGGTGATTGATGTAGGCAACCGCTGTCGCGTTGTCTGACTGGACTCGGATGTGCTTGCCCGCCAACAGGTGGTGAAAGGCTAGGAGAGCTAGAAGCACAGCTCTGGTTTCCAGCACATTGATCGAGAGGACTGACTCGGACGGAGTCCAAGTGCCCTGCGCTCGGTGGTGGAGACATACCGCTCCCCAGCCGGATAGACTGGCATCCGTGGTGAGAATCACCCAGGACAGAGTCAGGAAGGAGCGCCCCTGAGACAGAGAGAGAGGCCGAAGCCACCACTGAAGAGAGCTCCTAGTCTGTGGCGACAGAGCCACTAACCTGTGCAAGGAGGAAGGCCGCTTGTCCCAACAGCGGAGAATGTCCAGCTGCAGAGAGCGCAGATGGAAATGGGCAAAGGGAACAGCCTCCATTGACGCCACCATCTGACCCAGCACCTGCATCAGGTGCCTGATGGAATAACGGCGGGGCCTCAGCAGAGAGCACACCGCCAGTTGGAGGGACTGGTGTTTGACTAAGGGCAACTTCACAAGTGCCGGCAGAGTCTCGAACTGCATCCCTAGGTACGTGAGACACTGAGTTGGAGTCAGAGTGGATTTGGGAAGATTGACAATCCACCCGAATTGGGCTAGAGTGGCAAGAGTGAGCGAGACACTCCGCTGACAGTCTGCGCTGGATGAAGCCTTGACTAGAAGGTCGTCCAGGTAAGGAATCACTGCCAACCCTTGTAGGTGCAGAACCGCAACCACTGCTGCCATGACCTTGGTGAATACTCGAGGGGCCGTGGCTAACCCGAAGGGGAGAGCCACGAATTGGAAATGTTCCTCTCCGATTGCAAAACGTAGCCAACGCTGGTGTGAAACTGCAATTGGCACATGCAGATAGGCATCTCTGATGTCGATGGATGCCAGGAAATCCCCTTGGGTCATTGATGCAATGACTGACCGCAGGGACTCCATGCGAAAATGCCGCACCTGAACATGCTTGTTGAGAAGCTTGAGATCCAGGATGGGCCGGAAGGAACCGTCTTTTTTGGAGACTAGGAAGAGATTTGAGTAGAAACCTCTGAACCGTTCCCGGGCGGGAACCGTTACAATTACTCCGTTGGCCCGCAGGGATGCCACGGCCTGAGAGAAGGCGGCGGCCTTGGAGCATGGGGGAGTTGACAGAAAAAGTCGGTTTGGCGGGCTGGAAGAGAATTCTATCCTGTAGCCGTGGGAGATGATATCCCGCACCCACTGATCGGAGACGTGTTGAAACCACACGTCGCCAAAGTTGCCACCGCCTTTGTGCGCCAGTTGGATTTTTGGTCCTTGGCTGAGTTAGTGGACGAGGCCGAGGGCTTGGAGGACGACCAGTTGGAGGAACGAAAGGAACGAAACCTCGACTGGGTCCTACCCTGGACAGGTTTCCTGGTTTTGGTTTGTGGCATGGAAGTACTCTTCCCGCCAGTAGCTCCCTTAATAATTTCATCCAGTTGTTCACCGAATAGCCTGGACCCAGCAAAAGGGAGCCCAGCAAGGTACTTCTTTGAAGAAGCATCTGCCTTCCACTCTCGAAGCCACAAGATCCTGCGGATAGCGAGGGAATTGGCCGAAGCCACCGCAGTGCGGTGAGAAGCCTCCAGCATGGCAGACATGGCATAGGATGAAAAAGCTGAAGCCTGAGCAGTTAAGGGAACCATTTCGGGCATAGATTCCCTGGCGAGGGAATGCATCTCCTCTAGAGAAGCAGAGATGGCTTTGAGAGCCCACACTGCTGCAAAAGATGGGGAGAACGAGGCCCCTGCCGCCTCATATACAGATTTGGCCAGAAGGTCAACCTGACGGTCAGTGGAATCCTTAAGAGAGGTGCCATCAGCCACTGATACCACGGTCCGGGCTGAGAGTCTAGACACCGGGGGTCTACCTTTGGTGAATGAGCCCACTCCTTGACCACCTCAGGTGGAAAGGGAAAACGGTCATCAGAACCACGCTTCGGGAAGCGTTTGTCAGGACAGGCCCTAGGCTTGGTCACAGCGGCCTGAAAACTGGAGTGGTTAAAGAACACACTCTTTGTCCTCTTAGGCAAGGTAAACTGGTGCTTTTCTGCCAGAGAGGGAGGTTCCTCTGATACTGGCAGATTGAGGTCCAGTACAGAATTAATGGACGCAATCAAATCACTAACATCTGAGTCACTTTCGGACAGAGCAATGGGGCACATGGAGGTAGCATCCGAGCCCCCTGTAAGGGCATCCTCCTCGTCTCGCGAGTCAGCCTCTGAAATAGAGCCGCGGGACGAGGAAGGGGAGGGAGCCCTACGTCTCCTCTTAGGAGGACGGGGCCTGGGACCAGATGAAGAATCCTCTGTGAGCTCCGCTGAGAGAGTCCTAGCAGCAGAGGCACCCTGTGAAGGGGGCTGATGCATGTTCAGCAAAGTCCGGGACAGCTGTCCCATGGAGTCTGCAAAAGATTGGGTGATAGACCTAGATAAGGATTCTACCCAAGCCGGGGGTTCAGCCACAGGAGCCGGAGCAGCCGGAGAGACCCCTGGGGGTACGATTCCAGGCTGAGGCATCGTCGGGTTAGAGCAGGCAGCACAATGGGGATTGGTGCTCTGTTCAGGCAGTAGGAGCTTACATGCAGTGCATATTGAATACAGCTTTGGAGCCTTGCTCCTCGTGTGAGACATGCTGCTGAAGTGGGGGCTCTGCCAGAGTGACCCCCAGAGAGTATATACAGAGGCCCACAACCAGAGGTTGTGGCTTACCAGACCGCTGGAGCGGTGTTGTGTGCCCTCCAGATCCCAAAACCCAGACCCCCAAGCACCTCAGCAGGGATGCTGCAGCCAGTGATGATCGCAGAGAAAAACGCGGATAAAATGGCGCCGGAGCGAGGAGAGGGGGCGGGACCAACTCTGAGAGCGGGATCTGGAGGGCCAAATAGACTTACAGGGGAGGAGACATGTACTCAGTGAGGAGTGTCTCTCCCCTGTGCAAAACAGCCGCTGGGCGGAGCCGCACTGTCCCTCTGCATGAATGACATGCGAGGGCAGAGAAACCGAAAGAAGGCCTCCGGCGAAGTCGGGGCCTAAATTTGAGCGGTGCGGCCAGCGCGCAGGCACCATCGGCGCGGTTCTCAGGCGACAGCCAGAGAACCGGCCGGAAATGTCAGAAAACTCACTCAGCACACTCTCCCACCATAATAAAGTACAGGGACCCCCCGAATATAAACGTCTCAGGTACTTAGCTTGCTGAGATGCAGGGCCAGGTCCCTGGGGATGAGTGCTCAGTCCAGCAGGATCCTGAAGGGCTGCGGATGGAGACAGGTCTCCTGCAAAGCATGGAGAACCGTGCTGGCTCCCACTTCAAGCCAGAGCCCGAGGGATGGTGAAGGAGCGTGGCATGTAAGGCTCCAGCCTTGGAATCAACCTTAACAGCACCGCCGACACAGTGGGGTGAGAAGGGACATGCCGGGGGTCCAGACTTGGACCCGCTTTTCTTCAAACTCTTTCCAAAATTGAAAAATCAGATGAGAATGCATGTGTGGATGTATGCCTCCTGAACACAAAGCAATGAACTGGCTAGATCTGGTTTCTCCAGGGGGTGTATAAGCTCAGAGGGAGGAGCTACACTTTTGAGTGTAGTACTTTGTGTGTCCTCCGGAGGCAGAAGCTATACACCCAATGTCTGGGTCTCCCATAGGAACGATAAAGAAATAATTTTTTACCGGCGCTGTCATTTACTGTAACGTGATCATCGGTATACGGGAAAAACCGGCCTGAATCATGATCTCCAGGGTTTCAGCTACCCCCTGAAACCCCGGAGATTTTCTGACGCTGGGGGGCGTTATTCACTTTTTTCTGCCTGCTGTTTATAAATGGTAGATCAGAATAAGGCTATATTCACACGACCGATCCGTTTTTGCGGTCCGCAAAAAACGGTCCGTTTTTTTCACGGATGCATCCTGTGGCATCCGTTTTTGTTCCGTATACGGTCCGTATGTCATCCGTTTGTCATCCGTGTGCCTTCTGTTTTTTTGCGTACTGCAAAAAAACTGAAGGAGGGAAAATACATAAATTTACCCAGGATCCATAGCTTCAACTTACATGAGGCGGTCACATGTTCACTCTAGTGCCATTTTCTACTGCTTTTCACAGAGTAGAGCGCTCTGGTGATTTTCCTGTGCTTGTACACACACTTCATATCAGTCTTTTATGTCATTATAATGGCAGAAAGACACATAATGTCCCACTCTCCTGCATTTTGTAATTTTGCACCCTTTCGTGCCTTTCATGTGGCACCAAGGGGAGCTTTAGCCTTGTATTTAGCCAAAAAAATAAATAAGTTAAAAAAAAAAAATGACGTGGGGTTCCCCCTATTTTTGATAGCCAGCTAGGGTAAAGCAGACGGCTGCAGCCTGCAGACCACAGCTGGCAGCTTTACCTTGGCTGGTAATCCAAAACTGAGGGCACCCCACGCTGTTATTTTAAATTAAATAAATAAAAAAACACGTGGGGGTACCCCAAAATTGGATCACCAGCTAAGGTAAAGCGGACAGCTGGGGTCTGATATTCTCAGACTAGGGAGGTCCATGGTTATTGGACTCTCCCCAGCCTAAAAATAGCAGGCCGCAGCCACCCCAGAAGTGGCACATCCATTAGATGCACCAATCCTGTTAATTCGCTCCAGCTTATCCTGTTGCCCTGGTGCGGTGGCAAACGGGGTAATATATGGGGTTAATACCAGATGTGTAATGTCACCTGGCATCAAGCCCTGGGGTTCGTGATGTCAGGCGTCTATCAGATACCCTACATCACCAACCCAGTCAGTAATAAAAATAAAATAGACGACAAACACATTTTTATTTGAAAAAACACTCCCCAAAACATTCCCTCTTTCACCAATTTATTAGAAAGAAAAACAAATCCAGGTCTGGTGTAATCCAAGGGGTTCCGATGACGATCCATACCATAGTCAATGTCCCAGTCAATGAAGAACAGAATGTTCCATATTGGCTGGGAGAGCAATACAGTGACCTGAGCTAACATCAATAGGTCAGCCCAGGTCACTGCAGGGCATGACAAGTGCTGCTGTCAGGAGGATAGCGAGGTACATTACCTGCGGTGATCGCTGCACTCCTGACAGCAGAGCTGTCACTGCAAGGCATGACAAGTGCTGCTGTCAGGAGGATAGCGATGTATATTACCTGCGGTGATCGCTGCACTCCTGATAGCAGAGCTGTCACTGAGTTCAATGACCGCCGCCTTCACAACCAAGTATCGCGGGTGCCTGTGACGTCACCGCTAGTGCTAGTGACAGTCTCGGGTCAGCAGCGAGAGGAGATGTGACAAGCGGCGGCCATGGAGGACAGTGACAGTGCTGACGTCGGGAGGGCAGGACTTCATCACCGCAGGTAAGGAACTTCACTAACCTCCTGACGGCAGCGCTTGTCATGCCCGCGGCTGCTGTCATTGCAGTGTGGGCAGCTGTGGACACCGTACAGTGCGGGCATATGATGACACTGCAGTGACAGCAGCCGCGGACACCGTGCAATGCGGGCATATGCTGACTCTGCAGTGACAGCAGCCGCAAACACCTACAGTGCGGGCATATGCTGACACTGCAGTGACAACAGCCGCGGACACCATACAGTGCGGGCATATGCTGACACTGCAGTGACAGCAACCGCGGACACAGTACAGTGCGGGCATATGCTGACACTGCAGTGACAGCAGCCATGGGCAGCTGCGGAAACTGCTGAGCGGGCAGCCGCGGGGCTGGAGCTGGAGCGGGATACAGACTGCAGCGGCATCCGACGGAAGTCACGCGGAAGTGCTTCTGTGTGGCTTTCGGGGATTTTTGCCCATGTAGCCAGGGTAAACATCGGCTGACTAAGAAAAGCGCTTTGCTTGGATACCCGATATTTACCTTGGTAACCAGCTTACCGCAGGCTGCCAGCGATGGCTCCCTGCACACTGTAGCTGTAAAAAGCCACGCTTTTGGTGATCGAACCGTTCTCGAACGTAACTTGAACTGTCGAGCTTTTAGCAAAAAGCTCAAGTTCGAGCTCGAGCTTGAAAAACCCCCAAAGTCACTCGAACATGAAATTCGCGAGCCTCGAACCTCGCTCATCTTTAGTGTTTAGCCTTATAGTTAGCCAAAAAATAAATAACTTAAAAAAACGACGTGGGGTTCCCCCCATTTTTGATAGCCAGCTAGAGTAAAGCAGACAGCTACAGCTGCAGACCCCACCTATCAGCTTCACTTTGGCTGGTGATGCAATTTGGAGGTCACCCCACACTGGTTTTTTTTAAAATTATTTATAAATAAATATTTAGAAAAGAAAATGTGGGGGTCCCCCCAAATTGGATTACCAGCCAAGGTAAAGCGGACAGCTGGGGTCTGGTATTCTCAGGGTGGGAAGGTTCATGGTTATTTGGCCTTTGCCAGCCAAAATTAGCAGGCCGCAGCCGCCCCTGAAGTGGCGCATCCATTAGATGTTCCAATCCTGACACTTCGCCCCAGCTCATTCCTTGGCCTGGTGCGGTGGCAAACTTAATATATGGGATAGATACCAGCTGTGTAATGTCACTTAACATCAATCCCTGGGGTTAGTATTGTCATGGCGTCTATCAGATACCTGACTGAAAAGAAGAGGGGGAATATGAGCACCACCTATAATTACAAGGAATTCTGTGCCAGATAGCTAGCATATGGAGACTACAACAAAACTGGGTGGTATCCAAACGGCACCAGTAATTCCATATTGGTAAATAAGTCAAATATATGCTGGAATTAACATGTGCAAAAGATTATATTTTTATTGTATCAAAATCATGTGTGTACAGGGTTAAAAACACTTAAAATCATTCCATGATAATGGATTATACACAACTGCATCTTCTCACAAAAATCAATATAACATCAAGGATAATTCCCCAGTATACAATAGATGATGTATTGATACAGACCCAGCCTATACAGATAGAGATGAGACAACAGATGTAATACTTGTCTCCTGTATCTAAATCAATAGCACCCAATAAACCAAACATTCATCTATGCATGTAATTACGATGAACAAAATTAAACGCACATATTGAAGCGGTGATAAAGCTGGGTTCCTGAAGAAAAAATGCCAACAATATAGGGAGAGGATGCAGGCAATCCCAGATGGAATTAACAATACCGCAGCATCTCATTATAATAAACATGGCAGCAAAAAAAGTCCCCAACACACAATTGCTGATATATATATATATATATATACCCTGTGTGCAGAATTATTAGGCAAGTTGTATTTCAGAGGATTTTTTTTATTATTGATCAACAACTATGTTCTCAATCAACCCAAAAGACTCATGAATATCAAAGCTTAATATTTTTGGCAGTTGGAGCGGGGTCTTTATAGATTTGGCTATCTTAGGAGGATATCTGTTCGTGCAGGTAACTATTATTGTGCAGAATTATTAGGCAACTTAATAAAAGACAAATAAATTCCCATCTCACTTGTTTATTTTGACCAGGTAAACCAATATAACTGCACAAAATTTAGAAATAAACATTTGTGACATGCAAAAACAAAACCCCAAAAAATTAGTGACCAATATATCCACCTTTCTTTATGATGACACTCAACAGCCTGCCATCCATAGATTCTGTCAGTTGCATGATCTGTTTACGATCAATATTGCGTGCAGCAGCCACCACAGCGTCCAGACACTGTTCTGAGAGGTGTACTGTTTTCCCTCCCTGTAGATCTAACATTTTATGAGGGACCACAGGTTCTCTATAGGGTTCAGATCAGGTGAACAAGGGGGCCATGTCATTATTTTTTCATCTTTTAGACCTTTACTGGCCAGCCATGCTGTGGAGTAGTTGGATGCATGTGATGGAGCATTGTCCTGCATGAAAATCATGTTTTTCTTAAACGATACCGATTTCTTCCTGTACCACTGCTTGAAGAAGTTGTCTTCCAGAAACTGGCAGTAGGTCTGGGAGTTGAGCTTCACTCCATCCTGAACCTGAAAAGGTCCCACAAGTTCTGATGATACCAGCCTAAACCAGTCCCCACCTCCACTTTGCTGGCGTCTAAGTCGGAGTAGAGCTCTCTGCCCTTTACTGATCCAGCCTCTGGCCCATCAAGAGTCACTCTCATTTCATCAAATAAAGAATAACGTTTGGAACACCATTCTAAGTCTGAACTGGGTGCAAAAACCTAAAAAAAACTAAAAAAACATCACTATGGGGAGATAAGGTATGCACACCAGTGACTATGTAAGGGGAATACATGTAATAGCAGAAACTGCTGTGTGAATACTGACTTGAAAAATCCAATAGCTATATGTAAGAGTGAAAATGTGAGAATGGAATCTGCATTACTGCCATGAACATATGAATTAAGAGAAATTTAGCTACTGAATTGATCAATGCAATTAGTTTTTTTTAGGTTTTTGCACCCAGTTCAGACTTAGAATGGTGTTCCAAACGTTATTCTTTATTTGTTAGTAGTTTTTCGTTTGTGAACCCTCCCCAACCACACCTATTGCCAATCCATATCATACGCATAAATAGCCTGGGTCTCAGCTTCCCATACACGGTAAGTTTTTTAACTGCATGAGAGGACACACACTAGCTAGGGACCCCAACGTAGAGAAATACTTTGGCGTAGTGTTGGGGCTCTATTGCATTGATCAATTCAGTTATTTATCTCCCCATACTCTCATTTCATCAGTCCATAAAACCTTTGAAAAATCAGTCTTAAGATATTTCTTGGTCCAGTCTTGACGTTTTATCTTATGTTTCAAAGGTGGTGGTTTTTCAGCCTTCCTTACCTTGGCCATGTCCCTGAGTATGGCACACCTTGTGCTTTTTGATACTCCAGTCACTTTGCAGCTCTGAAATATGGCCAAACTGGTGGCAAATGGCATCTTGGCAGCGTCACGCTTGATTTTCCTCAATTCGTGGGCAATTATTTTGCGCCTTTTTTGCCCAACACGCTTCTTGTGACCCTGTTGGCTATTTGCCATTAAATGCTTGATTGTTCGGTGATCACGCTTCAATAGTTTGGCAATTTCAAGCCTGCTGCATCCCTCTGCAAGACATCTCACAATATTGGACTTTTCAGAGCCCGTCAAATCTCTCTTCTGACCCATTTTTCCAAAGGTAAGGAAGATGCCTAATAATTAAGCACACCTTATATAGGGTGTTGATGTCATTACACCACACCCCTCCTCATTACAGAGATGCAATCACCTGATTTACTTAATTGGTAGTTGGCTCTCAGCCTATACAGCTTGGAGTAGGACAACATGTATAAAAATTATCATGTGATCAATATACTCATTTGCCTAATAATTCTGCACACAGTGTATATTTGACTTATTTACCAATATGGAATTACTGGTACTATTTGGATACCACCCAGTTTTGTTGTAGTCTCATTATCAGATACCTGACATCACTAGCCCAGTCAGTAATAAAAAAAAATGAAGATGACAAAAAAAATTTGAAAAAGCCCTACTCAATACATTTCCTCTTTCACCAATTTATTGAAAAGAAAAAAATCAGGTCCACTGCAATCCATTTTGAAGGACCCACGACGATTCTGTACTTATGGGGGTACGCTCAGGAAATGTATCCACCATTTTCTGGAAGAGCAGGCACTCCATGTGAGTAGTGTGGCTGTAGTGACTTGAGAATACTGCACTCACACTACCCCAGTCCAACAGAGTGACCTCCTAGTATCCTCATTTCAGAATATGGGGGGCACACTCAGTGAATGTATCCTCCATTTTCTGGGGGTGCAGGCACTCCATGTGAGGTGCGTGGCTGCAATGACCTGAGAATACTGCACTCACACTCCCACGGTCCACAGCACGGCAGTGTGAGCTGCAGTAAACTCAGTGTCATTGTGTGCAGAGCTGGCTGACAGCTGCTCTGCGCGTGCGGCTGACATTTCTTCTGATGACAAGGAGAAGCAGGAGTGGCGGGGGATCAGCGTTGCAAGAGAGGTATTGAGGGGACCGGGGATGACCTGGCTGGACCTGGGGATGACTTTACTGCCTCATCTGATATGTCAGGGGTCCGGGGACATGACGGATGAGGCAGAAATCAGTGGAGGACGCGTGCAGCCGGTGCGCAACACATGTGATGGCCATGTTAGGTGATCATAAGAGGGAGGTGGGCCGAGGGTGGGGGGCACTTTGCCACTCTGGGGAGCGAGGGAGGACATTTATCTCTCATGTGACGTTTGATCAGGTGGAGATAAATCATTATTTACCGACCCTTCCTTTTTTGCAATGTGATCACGATTCTCCTGAGTATACCGGTGACCACGTGACCGGGGAGCGGAAAAACAGCCCGAATCGTGATCTCCAGGGTCTCCGATACCCCTGCTAGCCGACATCCCGGAGATTATCCGACGCTGGGGGGCGGTATACACTGTTACCTTACCGCCATTTTAATACGGCGATATATAAGAAGTGCCCTTCACTACTGACGCTTTACTCCGTACGGCGGTCGTAAAGGGGTTAAACTGCATGTACAAAACAATATGAAAATGATCCCACAATAATAGAGACCCTGCACCTACCTCCACCTGCAGAGCCGCACACTAGATATATAATACCCTGCACCTACCTCCACCTGCAGAGCCGCACACTAGATATATAATACCCTGCACCTACCTCCACCTGCAGAGCCGCACACTAGATATATAATACCCTGCACCTACCTCCACCTGCAGAGCCGCACACTAGATATATAATACCCTGCACCTACCTCCACCTGCAGAGCCGCACACTAGATATATAATACCCTGCACCTACCTCCACCTGCAGAGCCGCACACTAGATATATAATACCCTGCACCTACCTCCACCTGCAGAGCCGCACACTAGATATATAATACCCTGCACCTACCTCCACCTGCAGAGCCGCACACTAGATATATAATACCCTGCACCTACCTCCACCTGCAGAGCCGCACACTAGATATATAATACCCTGCACCTACCTCCACCTGCAGAGCCGCACACTAGATATATAATACCCTGCACCTACCTCCTCCTGCAGAGCCGCACACTAGATATATAATACCCTGCACCTACCTCCACCTGCAGAGCCGCACACTAGATATATAATACCCTGCACCTACCTCCACCTGCAGAGCCGCACACTAGATATATAATACCCTGCACCTACCTCCACCTGCAGAGCCGCACACTAGATATATAATACCCTGCACCTACCTCCTCCTGCAGAGCCGCACACTAGATATATAATACCCTGCACCTACCTCCACCTGCAGAGCCGCACACTAGATATATAATACCCTGCACCTACCTCCACCTGCAGAGCCGCACACTAGATATATAATACCCTGCACCTACCTCCACCTGCAGAGCCACACACTAGATATATAATAACCTGCACCTACCTCCACCTGCAGAGCCGCACACTAGATATATAATACCCTGCACCTACCTCCACCTGCAGAGCCGCACACTAGATATATAATACCCTGCACCTACCTCCACCTGCAGAGCCGCACACTAGATATATAATACCCTGCACCTACCTCCACCTGCAGAGCCGCACACTAGATATATAATACCCTGCACCTACCTCCACCTGCAGAGCCACACACTAGATATATAATACCCTGCACCTACCTCCACCTGCAGAGCCGCACACTAGATATATAATACCCTGCACCTACCTCCACCTGCAGAGCCGCACACTAGATATATAATACCCTGCACCTACCTCCACCTGCAGAGCCGCACACTAGATATATAATACCCTGCACCTACCTCCACCTGCAGAGCCGTACACTGGATATATAATACCCTGCACCTACCTCCACCTGCAGAGCCGCACACTAGATATATAATACCCTGCACCTACCTCCACCTGCAGAGCCGCACACTAGATATATAATACCCTGCACCTACCTCCACCTGCAGAGCCGCACACTAGATATATAATACCCTGCACCTACCTCCACCTGCAGAGCCGCACACTAGATATATAATACCCTGCACCTACCTCCACCTGCAGAGCCGCACACTAGATATATAATACCCTGCACCTACCTCCACCTGCAGAGCCGCACACTAGATATATAATACCCTGCACCTACCTCCACCTGCAGAGCCGCACACTAGATATATGGCTGCTCTGTGCTTACAGGACCTGTGATGATGTCACATGGAGGGGAGGAGTCAGGGGTCACATGATCAGCTCCTCAGTGTATGCAGGACTCTGCTGTGCTGGGTGTCATGGTGCTGGATGAGGGGAGGTTTATGTGTGGGGTCAGGAGGGGTTTACAGTGTGGATGTAGCAGAGCCGTGTGTACGAGGTGTACGGAGCAGAGCCGTGTGTGTACGAGGTGTACGGAGCGGAGCCGTGTGTGTACGAGGTGTACGGAGCAGAGCCGTGTGTGTACGAGGTGTAGGGAGCGGAGCCGTGTGTGTACGAGGTGTACGGAGCAGAGCCGTGTGTGTACGAGGTGTACGGAGCGGAGTCGTGTGTGTACGAGGTGTACAGAGCAGAGCCGTGTGTGTACGAGGTGTACGGAGCGGAGTCGTGTGTGTACGAGGTGTACGGAGCAGAGCCGTGTGTGTACGAGGTGTACGGAGCGGAGTCGTGTGTGTACGGAGCAGAGCCGTGTGTGTACGAGGTGTACGGAGCGGAGCCGTGTGTGTACGAGGTGTACAGAGCAGAGCCGTGTGTGTACGAGGTGTACGGAGCAGAGCCGTGTGTGTACGAGGTGTACGGAGCGGAGCCGTGTGTGTACGAGGTGTGCGTTGCGGAGTCGCATGTGTACAGAGTGGAGCCGTGTGTGTACGAGGTGTATGGAGCGGAGCCGTGTGTGTACGAGGTGTACGGAGCGGAGCCGTGTGTGTACGAGGTGTGCGTTGCGGAGTCGCATGTGTACAGAGTGGAGCCGTGTGTGTACGAGGTGTACGGAGCAGAGCCGTGTGTGTACGAGGTGTACGGAGCGGAGCCGTGTGTGTACGAGGTGTGCGTTGCGGAGTCGCATGTGTACAGAGTGGAGCCGTGTGTGTACGAGGTGTATGGAGCGGAGCCGTGTGTGTACGAGCAGAAGTATTTACCCCGGCCACAGTAAGCGAGGGTCACTGAGCTTGTGAGGGGCAGTAAAGTCTGAGGGGGCACATAAGTGCATAGTTTAAACACAATGTCATAGTTTGGAATTATCCTTGCAAGTTTTCCATTGTTTTTTTTTTGCTTTCTACTTTTATTTGTACCGTTCATCCCCATTTAATAGCGGCTCCATGGACAATGCTACCAGGTGTGTGTATGTGAGGTAAATGCCTGCCTTGAGCAGCCGTTGTAGGGTGAATATGTCTGCTCTCGATGTCAGCGTGTTACATATTTGGAAGCCCAGGTAACTGATCTAAATATGCAGCTCACAACACTCAGGAGCATTGCACACCTGGAGAGGAGTTTAGAGCTCTTTGAGCGGCTCTGGCTGGGGCCAGTGCTATGGAGGAGGGTGGTGGTGGGGAAGGTCAGGACCCAGAGGTAGGTAGCTGGGTAACAGAAGAAGAGGTAGGGGGAAAAGTGTCAGGGAGCCCGGTCCTGATCTGGCACAACCTAGTAAATATGCCTGTGTGGCTGATATTAGGAATGCAGGGCCAGGCCTAGGATCACTACAGCAGGACATTGCTACTAGCAATCAGGAAAATGACTGCTGTAGGAAGGAGGGAAATAAGAGAAAAGGAAAGCCCAGACAGATGTTGGTGGTAGGGGACTCTATAATTAGGTGGATAGACAGGGTATTCTGCCGCCGAGACTGTGAATGCTGAACAGTGTGTTGTCTGCCGGTTGCTCTGTTTCAGTATTTTGTGGATCGGATAGACAGATTGCTGGGTGGGGCTGGGGAAAACCCAGCAGTCATGGTGCACATTGGTAGTAAGGACAAAGAGGCAGATGGAAGGTCCTTAAAAATTATTAGAGGGAACTAGGAGAGAAGATGAAGTCCAGGACCTCCAAGGTGGTGTTTTCAGAAATATTACCGGTGCCACGAGCAGCACTAGAAAGACAGCGGGAGCTTAGGGAGATAAATATGTGGCTTATAAATTGGTGCAGGAAGGAAGGGTTTGGGTTCATGGAGAACTGGGCCGACTTCTCAGTTGGCTACAGGCTCTATGGTAGGGACGGGCTGCACCTCAATGGGGAGGGTGCAGCTGTGCTGGGGGAGAAAATGGTCAGACGGATGCAGGAGCTTTTAAACTAGGATCTGGGGGAGGGAGGGTAGTGGAGCAAATAAGTGGATTGTTGTATCCCATGAATGGGAACAACCTGTTGTATATACAGTATTTCTTGCATTGCATATTTTTCCTCCTATCAGGAAATTCCTTTATTGTTACTAGGTAGATTTAGACTGTATGAAGTTTGTCCCTATGTTCCTCCCTTAGTTGGCTTCTGTACAGGATGCTCCTCCCTTCTTCCTCAGTTTAGTCTAGAGGAACTATTGCTGAAGACACATGTGTACACCTTGTACAGATTATTCCTTTTCACCTGTCTTTACTTTGTACTTAATACAAGATTCTAGAAGAAAACTACAGCGTTTCTCCTGGTCTTCCTACAAGTCATCCTTTCTGGCGAAGTTTAAAACTATCTGTTGATGCTTTGAAGTGTGAGTACAAGCATACAGTTATCTAAGGAACTGATAATTAGAGTGCTTGGGATTCACAGCTTCTAGGAAGAGACAGAATAGGGATAGATAGAGCAAATAGAGACAGTGAGACAGTAGGTGTCTGTGAGGTAAATCCTGGGATATGAAGAGGAATTATGACTAGAAGTCATAATTGCTCTCATCACTCCCTGGCAGTGCCCCCCCTCCATTCTTGTTCTCAGATGTCCAGCATCTGTGAAGCACACAACTGGTTTAGCAACAAATCCATGGCCATGTCCTGTGATATGGAAATTAGGTGGCTTTAGGACAATGGATACAGGATGACTCCCTGCCGTCACCCTGTAGTAGGAGCTGCTAGCTAGTTAGCAAGGCTATGGAAATAGCCAGACAGAACGACTCCAGTAAAAAATGGTTCATATCTCGCAAGCCATATCTCCGATAAATATGGCAACCATAACAATGGTGTCTCCGCATGTGGACGATGCTGGCACACCCTTTTTATGGAAGTAGGACATTGGGAAACACACCAAACGTGATATCAGCCATATGGGAACTCGTAGACAGGTCATGAGTCCCCTCGTTCTGCAGCTAAATTCATAACTGTCACAATGAGAGCATTGGCGTCCGTCTACGACGCTCCCAGGCACAGTTATGGCCAAAATCCCCTTTTCCTGGATAATTCTGATCCATACACGGGGAGCGCACATGCCTCCCGCTCATGATGTGCCTTCATCATGTTCACATGGAAGGGCTTCCGCCTTCCACGGGCAGGGTCCAGGGTGACCAGGTACGTCACAGGGTTGAGCTGCTGGTACACGAGGTATGGGCCTTCCCAGGCTGCCTGAAGCTTGTCCTGTGGTACGGGGACCAGTACCCACACCTCTTGACCCACTTGGTAGGTCCTCTCACAAGCGTTCTGGTCGTACCAACGCTTCTGATCAGCCTGGGCTTGAGCCATATTGTCGTGTACCAGTTGCGTCAAGGCCTGCATTTTGTCCCGGAAGCGCATGACATACTCGATAACCGACACTCCAGGGGTGGCCAAATCCCCTTCCCAAGCCTCTTTCACCAGAGCCAGGGGGCCCCGCACACGTCGCCCGTACAGGAGCTCAAACGGTGAGAATCCTGTTGAGGCCTGTGGAACCTCCCGGTAAGCAAATAACAGGTGTGGGAGATACCGCTCCCAGTCACGCCCATGGGAGTCGACCAACATCTTAAGCATCTGCTTTAAGGTGCCATTGAACCGCTCGCACAGGCCATTAGTCTGTGGATGGTACGGGCTGGCCACCAGATGTCGCACCTGGACTTGCTTACAGAGGGCCTCCATCAGCTGGGACATGAATTGGGTCCCCCGGTCAGTGAGCATTTCCTGGGGAAAACCCACTCGGGAGAAAATCTCCAGCAATGCGGTGGCCACCTTGTCAGCCCGAATGGACGACAAGGCCACTGCTTCTGGGTACCGGGTGGCATAGTCCACTACCGTCAGTATGAAGCGTTTCCCGGAGCTGCTGGGGATGGCCAGCGGGCCGACCAGATCCACAGCCACCCTCCTGAAAGGCTCATCGATGATGGGCAGAGATACCAGTGGGGCTTTGGGGCGTGGCCCCGCCTTCCCCACTCTCTGACAGGTTTCACACGAACGGCAGTAGGCAGCCACATCGGCCCCCATTTTTGGCCAGTAGAAATGCTGGTTTAACCTGGCCTTGGTCTTAGCGATCCCTAGGTGTCCGGCCATCGGAATCTCATGTGCGATCCGCAACAACTCCGTCCGGAACGGATAGGGTACCACCAACTGTCGGTCCCTGGGCCACGCCTCCGGTGAACCCTGCTGGACCGTGGCCCGGTACAGCCGTCCTTGGTCCCAGACCACTCGCTCCGGGTCCGAGTCCGAGGGAGGCTGTGCCGCCTGCTCCTTAAGAGCTTTCAGGCTGTCGTCAGCTTCTAACGCTGCCTGAAACCCCTGACTAGATGTGGCCAGAATCGACGAGACTGTCACATCTTCAGTCAGTACCCCGGGACCTGTGTCCTGGCCTCCACCTGACTCGGCTGCCACTTGGTCAGAAGGGGAAGAGCTATCGGACCTCCGGGAGGCCCCTTGGCTTCCAGCACTCCCACTGCGGGTGACAGCGGCCACAGCCGCTGCGACCGTGGGTCGTGCCTGCTCCTCCTCCGTTCCTGACCAAGTCGCCGGTTCAGGCAGACCTACCTGGCTTCCTGACACCCCGGTTGTGGGGGAACCATGCACCGAGATCTTACCTGGGAGCACTTCCGCTCCTGGACTGGCCCCAATCTCACCTGCCTGTTCCCCTCCTGCAGCAACAGAACCCCGCTGTGAAATCTCTGGGGACCCCACATTTGCTGTGGTAGCCCCCACCCCACATACTGGTCCTCCCCCTGCAGCACCCTGCTCTCGGCTTATCCCTGCAGAGGGCAGCAGATCCCAGCTCACAGGCTGGTTACTTGTAGAGGCATTGTCACACCTTTCTCTGACCCCCTCCCCTGTCACAGCTGCAGCTGTGTGTGTGTCTATGGTGTCTGTGCAAGCAGAAATATCAGAGTTCACTCCCTCCTCCCTTACATCATTCATAGATAACACATTAACATTGTCAGGAGTCATGTCAGCACTGGCTGAAGGTTCAGCCTTTGGGGCGGGGCCAAACTGGGAGGTTATTTGCCCCAAATCGGTCCCAAGTAGCACGTTTGCGGGGATCCGATCAGTTACCCCCACCTCCCTCACCCCTCGCCCTGCGCCCCAGTCCACATAAATGTCAGCAACAGGCAGCGCCGGGTCAATGCCTCCAATCCCGGAGACAGCGAGGGTTTTTCCAGGGATCAAGTCTTGGGGGGACACCATCTCAGGCCGCACCAGAGTCACCTCCGAGGCGCTGTCTCGCAGTCCTATGGTCACAGACCGGCCGACGGTGACAGGTTGGAAGCTGTCCAGGGACCTACCACCACCCCCACCCACACAATACACTTTGGGCGGCCCTTGGGACGGGGACGGAGCCGGGGCCTTGGGACGCTGAGGGCACATGGCCTTGAAGTGTCCAGGTAGGTTGCACTGGTGGCACCGTCTTGGCTCTGCCACGGGCCTGGAGAGGGGAGTTGAGGGGGACACCCCCTGCAGTCTAGGGGCAGGTGGGGCAGTCGCAGAGTTCATCTTACCCCCTCTCCAGGTGCTGCTGGTGGCCGCTCTCCTGGCCTCAGGGGCCCGGTTGTTGGTGTAGTCATCGGCAAGGGCAGCTGTAGCCGTGGACCCCTTTGGCTTCTGGTCTCGGATGAACTGGCGGAGATCCTCAGGGCAGTTCCACAAGAGTTGCTCCGTGATGAACAAGTCCAGGATCTCCGGTCCGGTGGAAAGCTGCAGGCCTTGGGTCCAGTGGTCGGCAGCTCGGGCAAGTGCCCGCCGGTGGTCAGCCCAGGAGTCCTTTGGTCCCTTCTGTAGGCTCCGGAACTTCTTGCGGTAGGACTCTGGAGTGAGGTTGTACTGTTGGATCAGGGCCCGCTTGATGGTGTCGTAGCCCTGATCTGCCTCAGCAGGCAAGTCCCCAAGGACATCCAGGGCCTTACCCCTTAAACGGGGGGTCAGGTATTTGGCCCACTGGTCCTTGTCCAGATGGTGCTGCAAGCAAGTCCGTTCAAAAGCAGTCAAGAAAGAGTCCAAGTCTCCATCCTTCTCCAGCACTGGGAAGTCCTCAACACGGACCTTTGGAAGTTTGGTGTCTTGAAGGTCACGTGTGGCTGATGAGGGCCGGAGCTGAGCTAGCTGCAGCTGGTAGTCACGCTCTGCCTGGCGCTCTTCACGCGCTGCCTGCCGCTCTGCCCTGCGCTCTGCCATGAGTATCTCGTAGGTATCCCGGTCTCCAGCCTGGAGAAGGGCCATAGCCATTTGAAGAAGGCTATCCGAGCCTCCCAGGCTCGGTGGAATGGCACGTGGTGATCTGCGGCCCGCTGCGGAGCCTGGTGCTTCACTGTCCATTGCAGAGCGGAGGGCTGGCATCTGGCTCGTTGAGGAACCTTGGGCGAGCTCCTCCTCATCTTGTCCAGCAGTGCAAGGTTGTGCGATGTCCTCTGCAGAGCTGTTCTCTGGCGTCGGGCTCCTGGAGGACTCGTGGACAACCTCCTCATCGTCTCTGGCCTGAGCATCGGCCATTCCTTTGGCTTTGCTCCTGGTGCTCTCAGCCATTGTTGCAGACTTTGGTCACTGACACAGAACTGACACCTGATGCACCCACACACCTTACAGTATCTGCACTCTGACACTCTAGTGTTGAGCTAGTCTGAAGACCCCAGCAGCCACAGCTGCTGCAGGCAGTCTTTAGTGTCTGGGAGTATGGGTCTCACACTCACACACACTATTATCTCGATCCCACCGCTATGCCACCAATATGTCACAAACCACCGGGGGGGTCACTCAGCAATCCCCCGCGCTGGCTACCAGTACGTCACAATCGGGGTGTAAGGAAGCCAGGTAGGTCTGCCTGAACCGGCGACTTGGTCAGGAACGGAGGAGGAGCAGGCACGACCCACGGTCGCAGCGGCTGTGGCCGCTGTCACCCGCAGTGGGAGTGCTGGAAGCCAAGGGGCCTCCCGGAGGTCCGATAGCTCTTCCCCTTCTGACCAAGTGGCAGCCGAGTCAGGTGGAGGCCAGGACACAGGTCCCGGGGTACTGACTGAAGATGTGACAGTCTCGTCGATTCTGGCCACATCTAGTCAGGGGTTTCAGGCAGCGTTAGAAGCTGACGACAGCCTGAAAGCTCTTAAGGAGCAGGCGGCACAGCCTCCCTCGGACTCGGACCCGGAGCGAGTGGTCTGGGACCAAGGACGGCTGTACCGGGCCACGGTCCAGCAGGGTTCACCGGAGGCGTGGCCCAGGGACCGACAGTTGGTGGTACCCTATCCGTTCCGGACGGAGTTGTTGCGGATCGCACATGAGATTCCGATGGCCGGACACCTAGGGATCGCTAAGACCAAGGCCAGGTTAAACCAGCATTTCTACTGGCCAAAAATGGGGGCCGATGTGGCTGCCTACTGCCGTTCGTGTGAAACCTGTCAGAGAGTGGGGAAGGCGGGGCCACGCCCCAAAGCCCCACTGGTATCTCTGCCCATCATCGATGAGCCTTTCAGGAGGGTGGCTGTGGATCTGGTCGGCCCGCTGGCCATCCCCAGCAGCTCCGGGAAACGCTTCATACTGACGGTAGTGGACTATGCCACCCGGTACCCAGAAGCAGTGGCCTTGTCGTCCATTCGGGCTGACAAGGTGGCCACCGCATTGCTGGAGATTTTCTCCCGAGTGGGTTTTCCCCAGGAAATGCTCACTGACCGGGGGACCCAATTCATGTCCCAGCTGATGGAGGCCCTCTGTAAGCAAGTCCAGGTGCGACATCTGGTGGCCAGCCCGTACCATCCACAGACTAATGGCCTGTGCGAGCGGTTCAATGGCACCTTAAAGCAGATGCTTAAGATGTTGGTCGACTCCCATGGGCGTGACTGGGAGCGGTATCTCCCACACCTGTTATTTGCTTACCGGGAGGTTCCACAGGCCTCAACAGGATTCTCACCGTTTGAGCTCCTGTACGGGCGACGTGTGCGGGGCCCCCTGGCTCTGGTGAAAGAGGCTTGGGAAGGGGATTTGGCCACCCCTGGAGTGTCGGTTATCGAGTATGTCATGCGCTTCCGGGACAAAATGCAGGCCTTGACGCAACTGGTACACGACAATATGGCTCAAGCCCAGGCTGATCAGAAGCGTTGGTACGACCAGAACGCTTGTGAGAGGACCTACCAAGTGGGTCAAGAGGTGTGGGTACTGGTCCCCGTACCACAGGACAAGCTTCAGGCAGCCTGGGAAGGCCCATACCTCGTGTACCAGCAGCTCAACCCTGTGACGTACCTGGTCACCCTGGACCCTGCCCGTGGAAGGCGGAAGCCCTTCCATGTGAACATGATGAAGGCACATCATGAGCGGGAGGCATGTGCGCTCCCCGTGTGCAACCTGCCCGAGGAGGGAGAAGCGGAAACCCTCTTGGATATGCTAGCCCAGGTTAGGGCAGGCGGATCCATTGAGGATGTGGAGGTTGGCCACCAGCTCTTGGAGGACCAACGGTCCCAGCTGTGGGCCACCCTACACCCCTTCCGGGGGTTGTTTACCAACCAGCCCGGAAGGACTGACTTGGCTGTCCATCACGTGGACACTGGGGATCATCCCCCGATCCGGCGTTCAGCATATCGGGTCTCCCTGGAGGTGCAGCAACACATGCGCCAGGAGATTGACGAGATGCTGAAGCTGGGGGTGATCCAGGCATCCAACAGCGCTTGGGCCTCGCCTGTAGTCCTCGTCCCTAAGAAGGACCGAACCACGCGGTTCTGCGTGGACTACAGGGGGCTCAATGCGGTCACGGTCGCCGATGCGTACCCAATGCCACGCATCGATGACCTGCTCGATCAGTTGGCCGGGGCTCAGTACCTGACCATCATGGATCTGAGCCGGGGATATTGGCAGATCCCCCTGACTCGCAAGGCCAGGGAACGCTCTGCCTTTATTACCCCATTTGGACTGTACGAGTCCACGGTGATGCCATTCGGGATGAGGAATGCCCCTGCCACTTTCCAGCGGATGGTCAACACCCTGCTCAAGGGACTTGAAGGGTACGCGGCCGCGTACCTGGATGACATTGCCGTCTTCAGTCCCACCTGGGAGGACCACCTAGAGCATCTAGCACAGGTGCTCAGGCGGATCCACCGGGCAGGTTTGACCATCAAGCCGGGAAAGTGTCAGCTGGCCATGAGCGAGGTCCAGTACCTCGGTCACCGGGTAGGTGGGAGAACACTGAAGCCCGAGCCTGAGAAAGTGGAGGCCATCGCATCCTGGCCCACTCCCAGGACCAAGAAGCAGGTGATGTCCTTCTTGGGGACCGCTGGGTACTATAGGAGGTTTGTTCCATGCTATAGTAGCCTGGCAAAGCCCTTGACGGACCTCACCAAGAAGAAGCTGCCCTCTGCAGTCGATTGGACAATGGACTGCGAGACAGCCTTCCGGGCCCTAAAGGACGCCCTGTCCAGCCCGCCCGTGCTACAGGCAGCCGACTTCACGCGGCCGTTTGTAGTACAGACCGACGCCAGTGACTTCGGCCTCGGTGCGGTGCTCAGCCAGGTGGACTCTGCGAGCCAAGAGCACCCAGTCTTGTACCTGAGCAGGAAGCTGTTACCAAGGGAAGTTGCCTATTCTACAATGGAGAAGGAGTGCCTGGCCATAGTGTGGGCCCTGCAGCGTCTGCAACCCTATCTATACGGGCGCCACTTCATCGTGGAGACGGACCACAATCCCCTCAGCTGGTTGCACACCGTCTCTGGGACGAATGGGCGATTGTTGCGATGGAGCCTTGCGCTCCAGCAATACAACTTCACCATTCGCCACAAAAGGGGCCGTGACCACGGTAACGCAGACGGGCTGTCCCGACAAGGAGAGGTCGCGGACGGGCGCACGGGGGAACACCGGAGTGTGCTGCCCCCTAGCGCCCTCAAAAGGGGGGAGGTGTGAGGTAAATCCTGGGATATGAAGAGGAATTATGACTAGAAGTCATAATTGCTCTCATCACTCCCTGGCAGTGCCCCCCCTCCATTCTTGTTCTCAGATGTCCAGCATCTGTGAAGCACACAACTGGTTTAGCAACAAATCCATGGCCATGTCCTGTGATATGGAAATTAGGTGGCTTTAGGACAATGGATACAGGATGACTCCCTGCCGTCACCCTGTAGTAGGAGCTGCTAGCTAGTTAGCAAGGCTATGGAAATAGCCAGACAGAACGACTCCAGTAAAAAATGGTTCATATCTCGCAAGCCATATCTCCGATAAATATGGCAACCATAACAATGGTGTCTCCGCATGTGGACGATGCTGGCACACCCTTTTTATGGAAGTAGGACATTGGGAAACACACCAAACGTGATATCAGCCATATGGGAACTCGTAGACAGGTCATGAGTCCCCTCGTTCTGCAGCTAAATTCATAACTGTCACAATGAGAGCATTGGCGTCCGTCTACGACGCTCCCAGGCACAGTTATGGCCAAAATCCCCTTTTCTGGATAATTCTGATCCATGCAGGGGGAGTGGCAGTGCTTCCCTGTGAGGTCACTAAGGTAGGAGGAGACCTGGATTTGCCCAGGTTGATAACCCTACTTCGGCCATTTTCCAGCGTTCTTCTGCTCGGGGGCCTGGTTGGGACAGACCTGTGAGAGAGTTCCTGGAAACCTGGTCTACAGCGCCCCCCTGTGGCCAGACGCACAAGGTAACTGATTGAATTGCATACCTGTTGTAAACCATGCTTTATCTGTAACTGTACTCTGACATATGTATATTCTGTAGATTCCCTATTGTATATATTGTAGTTTCTAGTGTGCTTTAGGCGATTAAATTATATAATTAATCTTGGGCTGTTCTGTTATCTCGATCTTGAATCCCACGTCTGTGTGTTCGGCTAATAGTTACCGTAAATCGGTTGGTGGCAGCGAGTTGTGCCAAGGATTATTGTGGGGAGGCCAGTGAGATTCGGGGAGATTTTATATATTCCGCCCGCGGAGGTCGGGGGAATATATACCCTACTCTCACCGGGGACCCTTCAATAATCGGCATAAGTAGTATAGCGGCCTCCTTGCTTATTGTCGGGCAATTCCATAATTGGCCTGACTATAAGAGGGGCGCTAGAGAGCGCGTCACGTGCTCTGTCTGTCGGTCGGGAGGTATAAAGGAGGGGTGACCCCACTTGTTTACACCCCGATTGTGACGTACTGGTAGCCAGCGCGGGGGATTGCTGAGTGACCCCCCCGGTGGTTTGTGACAGTGTCAATGAAGGTTTGGAGGGGCTGGGACATGCAAGGAAAGTAGGGAGGCAAGGAGTAAGGAATGTGTTAATAGTATTAAATATCTACTGGCAAATGCAAGTAGTCTTGCAAAGAAAATGAATTGGAAACTCTTATGTCAATCATGGATTATGATGTGGTGGGCATTACGGAAAGCGAATGAGAGTCATGACTGGGTGACAAACGTAGAGGGTTATACTACATTCAGGAAAGATAGGAAAGACAAAAAAGGTGGAGGGGTGTGTATATTTCTAAAATCTAAGCTAAGACCTGTGCTCAATGATGACATTGGGGGGAGCTGCAACAATGTAGAGTCAGTATGGGAAAATGTACATGGGGAGGGGAATAACAGAAAGCTGCTAATTGCAGTTTGCTATAAGCCTCCTAACATACCTGAACAGGTAGTGGGTAAAATCCTGCAACAAATTGAAAAAGCAACAAATAATAATAATAATAATCGGGTTCTTACTATGGGGGATTTCAACTATCCAGACATTCGGTGGGACATAGAATCTTCTAGTTGTGCTAAAAGCTGTAATTTCTTATCTACAATTCAAGACAATTATCTCTCTCAGATGGTAGATGAACCGACGAGGGGAGATTATTTGCTAGATCTGGTCCTGTCAAATAGACCAGATATAATTTCAGATCTACAGGTCTGGGAGCATTTGGGCACCAGCGATCATAATATGGTAAACTTCAAATTATTATTCAATAGAGCATTTGAAAGGGGAAATGCTAAAACCTAGAATTTTAGGAAAGCTGATTTCAACAAATTAAAGGAAAAACTTAATTGTGTCGATTGGGGCAATGTCATGGTTACTGGGGATACCGAACATACAGTAAATGGGGCAAGTTTAATGATATACTCCTAGAGTTCTGTAAAAACTTATACCTTCTGGTATAAAATGTCTAGGAATAAAAACAAAACCTCTATGGATAAATAAGACAGTAGAAAGTATAATAAAACAAATGGCATTCAAAATCTTGAAGGCTGAGAATACAGAAATAGCATTTCAGGAGTATAAGAATCTCAAAAGGAAATGTAAAAAATAAATCAAGCAAGCAACATTAGCTACTGAAACAAAAATGGACAAGGACATTAAAATAAATCTCACATTTTTTATAAATATATTAATGCCAAAAGGAAAACAAAGGATGGTATGGGTTCCTTAAAATATAACCAGTTAATTATAGAGGACAAAGAAAAGATTGAGATATTAAACAGTAACTTTTCATCTGTGTTCACCAAGGAACAAACTGTTCAAGGGAGCATTCAACAAGTCAAAAATCAAAGTTCACCACCTGATATTAATTTAACACAAGAAGAAGTAGGCCTGCATCTGAGTAAATTAAATATTGACAAATCCCCTGGGCCAGATGGCATTCATCCACGAATATTGAGTGAATTGAGCTCAGTAACTGACAGACCACTGTATCTCATCTTCTTAGACTCGCTTGTACCAGGATTGGTTCCTCAGGATTGGAGGATTGCTGATGTGGTACCAATATTTCAGAAAGGTAAGAGGGTGGATCCAGGCAACTACTATCCAATAATTTGTAAAAATATATTGCAGAAAATAATATAATAACTGACAGACAGCATGGATTCATGAAAGATAAGTCGTGTCTAACTAACATGTTGGGGTTCTATGAGGAGGTAAGTGCAAATATGGATATTGGTAAAGCAGTTGATGTGATTTATTTGGACTTTGCAAAAGCATTTGATACTGTACCACATAATAGCCTTATATTGAAGCTCCAGAAGCAGGGACTAGGGGAAACTATATGCACATGGGTAAGGAATTGGCTAAAAGATAGGAAACAAAAGTAGTCATAAATGGTATATTCTCTAAATGGGCTATAGTAAGCAGTGGGTTACCGCAGGGATCTGTGCTAGGACCGATCCTTTTTAATCTCTTTATTAATGACCTTGTGGATGGATTGATATTAAAGTGTCAATCTTTGCTGATAACTATGTAGGATATTAAAAAGATGTCAGAATGGACAGACACTTGTCAAATGAGATTTAATGTTAAGAATTGTAAATTAATGCACATAGGATGGAGAAATCCTATAGCTGCATATATATTAAATGGAAGTAAACTCGGGACTACAGAGCAGGAGAAGGACTTGGGTAATCAGGATACAAATAAGCTGAGCAGCAGTACTCAATGTCAGGCAGCAGCTGAAAAAGTAAACAAGATTTTAGGGTGTATAAAAAGAGAGATTAGATCCTGTGATACCAACGTATTGTTACCTGTTTATAAATCACTTGTAAGGCCACAGCTAGAATATGGATTGTTTTGGTTTTCAAATTTTGAAAAGAACATTCAGAAGTTAGTTTAAAGGCAGGGGCATTTGTGCAGATTTTAAACAAGTGCTGATTTTAATAAGTGCACAGCAGTTATTCATGGCATGAATCTAACATTCATCTCTCATCTCTTCATACAGGTATATATAATCAACTCATCTTTCATCTGCTGAATTCTAACTCCGCTTTCTGCTTATAGCAATGAAATGGTATATATCATTATTTGCAACTGAGCTTTTTCTTGGATGTTTAAATTTCATCCCACTTGCTCCTGAGGTTTATGATCCTGCTAGCATACAAGCATGTTTGTTGTTATTACAACTTATTGCCTCTTTTTGTTTAAAGTTAGATGATTGATTAACGTGCTAAACTGACAGAGATCTAAGCACAAACCTTACTATATAAGTAAACCTAGCTAAGGGTAAGCATTTATGCAGGGGGCATTTGTGCAGATTTTTTTAATAAGTGCACAGCAGTTATTCATGGCAGTTGTACAGGGCAGGAGACAGGTAAGGCATGCAAAACAATGAAACAAACTTGCTACACATTTTGGTGTATTGCAACATGTTTCCACCCTATGTATTTGTACCATTTATATGCTAGCTGCTTCAATTCCTCATTTCTATTGCTCTTTCACACACCCAGTACACTCCATCTATATCAGCCCTTCTCTCCTCTCCTATGTACTGCCCTCATGCTCTTTTCAAAATTATAAACCATCCAGATCCATTCACACCCACCATGCAACGTAATAGACACTCTCAAAAATCTCTTATCCATATGCTCACTCTCTCTATTCTCCTCCTTTTAGCAGGAGATATTGCACCTAATCAAGGACCTTCTTATAATAGTAAGCTCAATTCCTTCCCTGGCATATTCAGAAAACCCCTAAATCTCATTAATATTCCTTGCATACTTTCTGTCTCTTTTAACTGTGCCCTTTGGAACTCGCGCTCAGCATGTAACAAACTCTCCTTCATCCATGACTTCTTCCTTTCCAATTCCCTTAACCTCCTGGCTCTTACTGAGACCTGGATTCAGCAGACAGACACCACCGCAGCTGCTGCTCTCTCATATGGTGGCCTACAATTTTCTCACACCCCTAGACTTGACAACAGATCAGGTGGAGGTGTTGGTCTGTTGCTTTCCTCAAACTGCACTTTTCAGGTCAACCCTCCTGTTCCCTCACTTATCTTCCCTTCTTTTGAGGTCCACACTGTCAGGCTTTACAGACCCTTCTCCCTGCAAGTAGCAGTTGTGTATCGCCCTCCAGGCCCAACAAGTCAGTTCTTGGATAATTTTGCCACATGGCTTCCACATTTTCTAGCCTGTGACCTCCCCACTCTTGTCATGGGGGACTTTAACATCCCCATTGATGATCCCCTCTCCCCAGCTGCCACTCATCTTTTATCTCTAACCTCCTCTCTTGGCCTTTCACAACTAACTAACTCTCCTACACATGAAGGTGGGAATATGCTGGACCTGGTCTTCTCCCGTCTCTGCTCAGTGCATGATTTCACTAACTCCCCTCTCCCACTCTCTGACCACAACCTTCTTTCATTCTTGGTCAAGAGCTGTCAACCCACTCAGGACACCTCCACTTACCTCCCATATAGGAATATACATGTCATTAACAACCAGAAATTTCTGAAGAAGTTGCAGTCATCACTGGCTCCAATATCCTCCCTCTCATGTCCTGACTCTGCTGTAAAACATTATAATGAAACCATACAGAGCGCCCTAGATGAAACTTCACCTGCTACACGCAGAGCAACTCGGCACAGACGGCAGCAGCCCTGGCACACGTTGCAAACATGCTTTCTCCAGCGGTGTTCCAGGTGCGCTGAACGCTTGTGGAGAAAATCCAATCTAGCCGAAGATTTCATCCATTATAAGTTTATGCTCAAAACATACAATGCTGCCCTTCACCTCTCCAAACAAGAATACTTTAACACCCTCATCACCTCTCTAGCCAACAATCCTAAACGACACTTTGATACTTTCCATTCCCTCCTAGGACCAAGAGTTCTGGCCCCATTCACCAACCTCAGTGCAGATGACCTGGCCAATTATTTTAAAGAAAAAATTGCCCATTTACGCCAGGAAATTTCCTCCCAGGCTCATAACACCACACATAACACCACACATTGTCTGACCTCCTACACTTCATCTAGCTCACTTTCACTCTTTGATCCAGTCACAGAAGAAGTCACCAGGCTCCTAGCATCTTCTCGCCCTACTACCTGCACCAGTGACCCTATTCCCTCACATCTCCTTAAATCTGTCACCTCAGCTGTCACCACTCACCTAACTAAAATATTCAATCTCTCACTCTCTTCTGGTGTCTTTCCCTCCTCCTTCAAACATGCCAGCATACACCCATTACTTATAAAACCATCTCTGGACCAAAATTGTGCCGCTAACTACAGACCTGTCTCTAATCTCACATTCATCTCCAAACTCCTGGAACGTCTGGTCCACTCCCGTTTAATCCGCTGTCAGATAATTCTCTCCTCTACCCTCTACAATCCGGTTTCCACTCCTTACATTCTACTGAAACTGCTCTTACTAAAGTCTCTAATGATTTACTAACAGCTAAATCTAATGGTCACTACTCCCTGCTGATCCTCCTGGATCTCTCTGCTGCATTTGATACTTTGGATCACCAGCTCCTATTCACTATGCTCCGCTCTATCAGGCTCAAGGACACCGTTCTTTCCTGGTTCTCCTCTTACCTCTCTGACCGCTCATTCACTGTATCCTTTGCCGGATCCTCTTCCTCCCCTCTTCCCCTTACGGTCGCTGTTCCTCAGGATTCAGTCCTTGGCCCCCTCCTTTTCTCTCTATACACAGCCCCTATTGGACAAACAATCAGCAGATTTGGTTTCCAGTACCATCTCTATGCTGATGACACCCAACTGTACACATCTTCTCCTGACATCACCCCTGCACTATTACAAAATACTACCGATTGTTTGTCCGCTGTCTCCAACATCATGTCCTCCCTCTATCTAAAACTGAACCTGTCAAAAACTGAACTTCTGCTGTTTCCTCCCTCTCCTAACCTTCCGAAACCCAATATTACCATTTCTGTGTGTGGCTCTACAATTACGCCGCAGCAGCACGGCCGCTGTCTTGGCATTATATTTGACTACGATCTCGCCTTCACTCCCCACATTCGTTCACTTGCTCGTTCTTGTCAATTCCACCTCAAAAACATATCAAGAATTCGACCTTTTCTTACCGTTGACTCTGTAAAAACTCTTACTGTCGCTCTCATTCATTTTCACCTGGATTATTGTAATTCTTTACTAATTGGTTTCCCTGTTACTAAACTCTTCCCTCTCCAATCCATTCTGAATGCCGCAGCCAGGATCATTTTCCTCTGCAACCGCTTCACTGATGCCTCTGCTCTTTGCCAGTCATTGCACTGGTTGCCTATCCCTTACAGAATTCAATATAAACTTATCACTCTCACTCACAAAGCTGTCCACGGTTCCGCACCACCCTACATCTCCTCCCTCATCTCTGTCTATCACCCCACCCGTGCCCTCCGCTCTGCTAATGACTTAAGACTGACATCCTCAACAATTCGAACCTCCCACTCCCGTCTTCAAGATTTCTCACGAGCTGCGCCTAAGCTCTGGAACATACTACGAAGAGCAGGGGTCCCCAAAATTTTTACACAGGGGGCCAGTTCACTGTCCCTCAGATCGTGGGAGGGCCGGACTATAAGAAAAACGATGAAAATCCCTATGCACACTACACGTGTGCTCTCTCCCCCATATAGGTCCCATGCCACCCCCCATATAGGTCCCATGCTCTTCCCCCATATAGGTCCCATGCAGTCTCCCTCATATAGGGCCAGCTCTTTACCCCATATAGGTCCCATGCCCCCCCATATAGGTCCCATGCACTTCCACCATATAGGTCCCATGCAGTCTCCCTCAAATAGGTCCCATGCAGTCTCCCCCTTATAGGTCCCATGCAGTCTCCCTCATATAGGGCCAGCTCTTTCCCCCATATATGTCCCATGCTCTTCCCCCATATAGGTCCCATGCAGTCTCCCCCATATAGGTCCCATGCAGTCTCCCCCATATATGTCCCATGCAGTCTCCCTCATATAGCGCCAGCTCTTTCCCCCATATAGGTCCCATGCTATTCCCCCATATAGGTCCCATGCAGTCTCCCCCATATAGGTCCCAAGCAGTCTCTCCCATATAGGTCCCATGCAGTCTCCCTCATATAGGTCCCATGCAGTCTCCCTCATATAGGTCCCATGCAGTCTCCCCATATAGGTCCCATGCAGTCTCCCCCATATAGGTCCAATGCAGTCTCCCTCATATAGGGCCAGCTCTTCCCCCCATATAGGTCCCACGCCCCCCCATATAGGTCCTATGCTCTTCCACCATATAGGTCCCATGCAGTCTCCCTCATATAGGTCCCATGCAGTCTCCCCCATATAGGTCCCATGCAGTCTCCCCCTCATAGGTCCCATGCAGTCTCCCTCATATAGGTCCCATGCAGTCTCCCTCATATAGGTCCCATGCAGTCTCCCCCTCATAGGTCCCATGCAGTCTCCCTCATATAGGGCCAGCTCCTTCTCCCATATAGGTCCCATGCTCTTCCCCCATATAGGTCCCATGCAGTCTCCCCCATATAGGTCCCATGCAGTCTCCCTCATATAGGTCCCATGCAGTCTCCCTTATATAGGGCCAGCTCTTTCCCCCATATAGGTCCCATGCTCTTCCCCCATATAGGTCCCATGCAGTCTCCCCCATATAGGTCCCATGCAGTCTCCCTCATATAGGTCCCATGCAGTCTCCCTCATATAGGTCCCATGCAGTCTCCCCATATAGGTCCCATGCAGTCTCCCCCATATAGGTCCAATGCAGTCTCCCTCATATAGGGCCAGCTCTTTCCCCCATATAGGTCCCACGCCCCCCCCCCATATAGGTCCCACGCCCCCCCCCATATAGGTCCCATGCTCTTCCACCATATAGGATCCCATGCAGTTGTGGCGCCCTGGACTAGCCAGGTCGTCACAGGTACTACAACATGCACCCCCACCCCGAGACAGGCACATCAGCCAGACACAAAATCCTTGTTGCCTCCCTCCAGGGGCTGATGTCCACACCAGGTGGGGTGGAGCCAGGCGGTTGGCCCCACCCACTGAGGAGTTCACAGTCCTGGAGGCGGGAAAAGGAAGTCAGAGAGAGATCAGTTAGGGAAGTGAAGGAGAGAGGAGTGAAGTGGTAGTCGAGGAGCAAACTGACCGTGTCCGGGTGTGTGGCCCGGGCACCAAGAGCAAGGTTAGCAGGCGGTGGTGGCCGTCTGCAGGAGAGGCAGCTCAACGCGGAACCGTAGGACCGGGGACGGGCGGTGGCCCGCCGGTACCGAATTGGGGAGCGAAGTGAAGCCAGCACACACAGGCAGGGCCTACGGACTCCGACCAGGCTTGGAGTCGCCATTAGAGGTCAAATCCGTCAGTGACCGGAACCCCAGGGGTTTCCTAACAGCCAAGATCCGATTGAAGGCAACCGTCCAACCAACAAAAAAAAGGAAATACAGCTACCGCCACAGCTAGAGTTCCATGGGCCAGAGCCTGTGGGCAAAAGGGCTCCTCCGGCACATATACACACTGGGGAGCGGGTTAGCGGTGGGAATCCATCGGGACCAAACATACACACAGGTGAGGGGAAAGGCAGCCACCACCAACCGTCCGGGAGAAACTACAGCAGCCGGCTGCGGGACCCGTCCATCCAGCCGTTTGGTTTACCAGAGACTTTGTGTACATTTGTGGCTGATGAGTACTACCGTGCCATCCGGCACCGCGCTGCGCAGTCCAAGCAACCCTGTACCTTGCCAACCCTGCCTCCCCGTCACCTCACCGAGCCCCGGGACAACCGACCCCTACCCACGGAGGGGAAAACAACATCCCAGCTGCTCCCTGCCATCGCTCCCGGGATCCCCGTTACCAGCAGCGGTGGTGCCCAACTTCACCACAACCCGTGGGTGGCGTCACGGACCAAATCCCCAAAACCAAACTACCCCCTTTCACTCACGGGCGAGGAGCGCCGCTCGAGTCCCCGGATCCGGCCCACCGCTCGAGCCACCAAGCAGCCATAGCAGCAGCGACGGACCCGAGCGTTAGCGAGCGCAGCGGCGGCGCCCTCCCCGCCCGCGACAAAGTCTCCCTCATATGGGGCCAGGTCTCTCCCCCATATATGTCCGGCTCTCCCCCATATAGGTCCCATCAATCCCCCATATAGATCCAGCTCTCTGATCCTCCTCCATGCCCAGTAAAAAAAAGTGAAAATACACTTTACCTAGCACTGCAGCCGCTCCCGCGCTGTGGTCCCGGCTCCTCTGTCTTCGGCTGTAAGGTCTAGATGAGCACGTCGTGCGTCATGACGTGATCATTCTAGGTCTGGACGACGAGCGACGAGCGTCTACACAGGAACGAGACTTCCCATATAGCGCTTGGCGGGTTATTTCAATTGTAAGCGCCTGTGCGCTTACAATTGATATAACACAAGGAGATTGTGATGCGGGCCGGGTAAATGGCCTCCAGGGGCCGGATGCGGCCCGTAGTTTGGGGACCCCTGACCAAGAGCAATCCGATTAATTCCCAACATCCACACCTTTAAGCGGGCCCTAAAAACATATTTCTTTAGACTAGCCTATCACCTCACTGCCCTGATCTAATCTAGTCCCTTTCTGCCCTTCAAATAATGACTTCCAGTTTTTGTCCCCTGTACCTGTATACATTTTCACCGACGGGTTCATGCAACTGCTTTTGAATACCCTATTAAATCGATGGCTGGACCATATATGACAAGCTATTCTCCCCCCCCCATTCACCTTTTGTGTCTCCCCTATTTCCTCATAGACTGTAAGCTTACGAGCAGGGCCCTCACTCCTCCTGGTATCTTAATTTTGTTATTTTGTATTGTCTCATATTGTCTGTACATGTCCCCTCTTAATTGTTAAGCGCTGCGGAAAATGTTGGCGCACTAGAAATGAAACTTATTATTATTATTATGGGTCTTCCTAGCTTGAGAATACCAACCCTCAGCTGCGAGGCTTTATCTTGGCATCAAAACTGGGGGGAACGCACACCGGCTTTTTACGTTTTTTTTTTACTGTACGATATAGACCCGCCCACCGGCGGCTGTGATTGCTCGCAGTCTGACAGCTGTCACTCAGCTTGGGGGTGGGTCTGACTGCAACCAATCACAGGGTGAAGAAGTAAATATGTAATTAGGCTAATGAGCGGGTGCAGTGATTATGTGATGAGGCTAATAAGCGGGTAGGGAAGAAGAGAGGCAGCAGGTGCAGTGTGACAGCCGCGCGGCACCTGTGATCGGTGAGTATGAAGCGGAGAGACAGCGAGAGAGACTAAGTGGCGTAATACTGTCACATCCTCATTATCAGAATCCATATGTGAGTCAGAAATGCATGCTCCAGGCTCTCCCCATTCACTTTCATCCCTTCCCCATCCATTTCAGCCTTTAACTCAGGTCCCCAGACCTCTTTCTTGGGTCCAGCAGAAAATTACTCGCTTTTCTAATTGACTTGCATTGTACTCGCTATTCGGAACAAATTTACGACTCGTTACGAGTGTAGCGATTACGAATATTACGGTGCTCGCTCATCTCTAGTTAAGATGCTCTGGTCTCAAATTATCAAAGCTTGTATGCCAAAAAAATTGTCATACAAGCTTTGAAAAGTCTAAAAAATTTGGATCAATTCAGATTCATGCGAAATTTTGGTGGCCTTTGGCATTTTCACTACAAAATTGGCAGAGCTTGGGTGGGATGGGGCGTGATAGCAAAGCTCCTTTAATTCATGACGAGCTGTACCCCTATGCCAGAAATCCCACTCCAGTCCCTGATGGGAGTAATATTTCTAGCATAGCACAAGGAGGCACACTCCAGATTCATGAAGAGGCATTCACCACTTCATCAATCAGGAGTGGCCTCCGCATAAAATAGGCCCCTTATGTTATAAAAATGGTTCCTTTTCAAAGGATCATTGTAATAATGGACAAAAAACAAAAGGATTTTATATGTTTGCTATCCAAGTGATTATTTTTGTTGTGGGGCTACCCACAAATAGAGATGAGCGGACCCGTTGAAGTTTGGGTTCGGCTTTTTCAGCCAGACTTTAGATAAGGTTCAGTTCGGGACCTGGACTTGACCTGAACCCCATTAGAATTCATTCATTGGGCAGTTTGAGTTTTCGCCCACATGCAACCGGCTATAAACAGTATTTCCGGGGAAGGGAGGGCGGATTTTTCCCTTTTACACACTACATTCTATAACGATGTTTTTACCCCCAGTGAAAGCCGTTCAACCACTGCAAGCGGCTCGCACTGGGCCGAACACCGAGCGTACCCGAGCACACCGATGCTAGATCGAGTAGTTAGGATACATAAAGCACCAAAACTCTGAATTCTAACACTGATTTTTCTATAAAATCAGCGTTTGATATAAACACTGAACTTTACTATTTAGATTCGCTCGTCTCTGCCCACAAACCTTTATTACAGTTTATAATATGGGTGTAGAAGAGACCAGAACTGAAAGAGAGCTATCTCTTTGTGAAGAGCAAGTAACATTTATGATACCTATGCTGGGGTTTTGTGAATTTAATGGGATTCTGTCACTAAATGTTTGCCCCTTAATTAAACATCAGGATAATGTAAGGCACAAGTCCAGAGAAAATGAGTATTTAAGGGGAAATACAGATGATTAGCAGCTGAAGGAAAAGGAGCTCCCTTGGGTCCTAAAGGGAAAAGAATAAAAACCCAACAGAGGAGCTACCTAGTACACTGAATACTGACAGCAGCAACAATAGAAAGTTAGGAACCATGTTGCGCAGCGAAACGCTGTGACCTTCTATTGCCGGACACCTAAGGACTATCTCCATAAGCTCTGTATAACCCTGCCCCCACCCCTGATTGGCAGCTTCCTGTCTATGCTCATTGTAGACAGCTGCCAATCAGTGGTGTGAGTGGGGTTATACACAGCAGCATTTTGAGAAATGGTAGATTTTAAGCAGATAAAAATGATTTTTATAAAAACTTCAGCAAGCAGCCAAGGAAGTGACACATCGCTGGAATCAGTCTCTGCTTATCAAGGTCGATTGGACACCCGTTTGAGGTAGCTTTATTCCTCTTAACCCCTTCACGACCTTTGACGGATACATCCGTCATGGTGCCCTGGTACTTAAAGCCCCATGCCGGATATATATATTCGGGAAGGAAAGGACCTGTACCTGACCTCAGGAGGGGTGGTGTCTCCTCCCTGGACCTATGGAGGTTGTGATTGGCTGACAAACGCCGCACAGCCAATCACAGCCAGTGTAATGTTTCAGCCATTGAAAATGACTGAATCATTGAAATCCAGCTATGATCACTGCAGCTGTAGCACTGATCATTGGCTGGAGCTGGGTGACCTTTGCTGCACCCTCCCCCAGCTCTGATTGGAGAGATCGGCCTTGTGACCGATCTCTCTAATCACCGTGGATCTGGGGTCGGAGATCTGTAGGTGATCGCTCTCCTCAGCTTGCCCATCTGTGGAAGCTGAGGAGAACGATCCCTGAGGGTGGGTGACTATCGGTAAGTCACTGCCCCCGATCCACTGCTGTTCCCGATCATCCACCGCTGCAGCCACTGCCCCAGATCATTCGCCGCCTTCCATCTCCTTCGCCGCTGCTCTCCTCCGCCCCTGCTCTGCTCCGCCCCTGCATCGCCGCTGCACTGCTCCTTCTGCTGCCCCCCCTGCATCTGCCGTCGCCCCCCATGCATCTGCTGTCGCCCCACCTGCATCTGCCTCCGCCACCCCTGCATCTGCCATCGCCACCCCTGCATCTACCGTCGCCCCCCCCCTGCATCTGCCGCTGTTCCCCCTGTATCTGCTCCCGCACTGTCCCCCATCAGCCACTGCCCCCCTGCATCTGCCACTGCCCCCTTGCATCTGCCACTGCCCCCTGCATCAGCCACTGCCCCCTGCATCTGCCACTGCCCCCCTGCATCTGCCACTGCCCCCTTGCATGTGCCACTGCCCCCTTGCATCTGACACTGCCCCCTTGCATCTGCCACTGCCCCCTGCATCAGCCACTGCCCCCCTGCATCTGTCACTGCCCCCTGCATCAGCTACTGCCCCCTGCATCTACTGTCGCCCCCCCCGCATCTGCCGCCGTTCCCCCTGCATCTGCTCCCGCACTGTCCCCCATCAGCCACTGCCCCCCTGCATCTGCCACAGCCCCCTGCATCTGCCACTACCCCCTGCATCTGCCACTGCCCCCTGCATCTGCCACTGCCCCCTTGCATCTGCCACTGCCCCCTGCATCAGCCACTGCCCCCTGCATCTGCCACTGCCCCCCTGCATCTGCCACTGCCCTCTTGCATGTGCCACTGCCCCCTTGCATCTGACACTGCCCCCTTGCATCTGCCACTGCCCCCTGCATCAGCCACTGCCCCCATGCATCTGCCACTGCCCCCTGCATCAGCTACTGCCCCCTGCATCTACCGTCGCCCCCCCCCGCATCTGCCGCCGTTCCCCCTGCATCTGCTCCCGCACTGTCCCCCATCAGCCACTGCCCCCCTGCATCTGCCACAGCCCCCTGCATCTGCCACTGCCCCCTGCATCTGCCACTGCCCCCCTGCATCTGCCACTGCCCACCTGCATCTGCCACTGCCCCCCCTGCATCTGCCTCTGCCCCCCCCCCTGCATCTGCCACTGCCCCCCTGCATCTGCCGTTGCACTCCATCAGCCGCTGCGCCCCTCCCCGATCTGCTGCCCGAGCTCTCCCATCCTCTTCATCTGCTGCCCCCTCTCGGATCTGCTGCCTCCTCCATCTGCTGCCTTCTCCATCTGCTGTGATCCTGCCGCCTACATCCATCCTGTAAGGTAGCTATCCCCAATCTCACATCTCACTCCCCTTCCACAATCCCCCCATCCTCCGCCACTCCTGCATCCGTTGCGCCCTCTTCCATCCTCCATCCATCCTTTTTTCCAGCTCACCTAGTCCCCCCCCCTTTTGCAGCACATCCGTGCGTGCGTCCTGATTTTTTTTCTGTAAACTAAGAAGGAAATACAAAGAAACTTAGTTTAGGGCCAGTAAAATTATACTGTAGTAATCGTCAACTACAGTATTTTTTACTGAATATTTTAAGGGTCAGCCCAGTGCCACACATGAGATCGATGCATGAGTCTCGCATCGCATCATCCGGCACGGTCGCTCTCTTCCAGACAGGAGTGTGTTGCTGTGCTGGATGATGCGATTCAAGATTCGTTCATCGCTCTCACGTGTGGCACTTGCCTTAGTGTCAATTGCAGGCGCTCATTTTTTATTTTGTTTTACTAACGTCTGTATTTTTTATTTCGCCAAACTAATTTTTTTGTATGGGGGGGGTCTAGTTTCCAAAATTGGGTCACATGTGGGGAAGCTCCACTGTTTTCGGCACATCAGGGGGATCTCCAAACGCAACATGGTGCGGCTAACAATTCCAGCTAATTTTCCATTTAAAAAGTCAAATGATGCTCCTTCCCTTTGGAGATCTGCCGTGCGCCCAAACAGTGTTTTTTTTGCCACATATGAGGTATCAGCGTACTCAGGAAAAATTGCCCAACAATTTTGCTGTCCATTTTATCCTGTTACCCCTGTAAAAATTAAAAAATTGAGCCTAAAATAACATTTTTGTTGCAAAAAAAGTACTTTTTTGTTTTTATGGTTCAATGTATGAAGCACGTGAGGGTTCAAAGTGCTCATTACCCATTTAGATTTATGCCATGGGGGAGTCTAGTTTCCAAAATGAGGTCACTTGTGGGGGAGCTCCATTGTTTAGGCACCTCAGGGGGTTTCCAAACGCAACATGGCATCCGCTAATAATTCCAACCAATTTTGCTGTGAAATGGCGCTCCTTCTCTTCTGAGCCCTGCCGTGTGCCCAAACAATTACTTTCCACCACATATGAAGTATCTGTGTACTCAGGAGAAATTGCACAATACATTTTATGGTGCATTTTTTCCTGATACCCTTGTGGGAAAAAAAACTACCCAGTTGAAATAACAATTTTGTGGTAAAGAAATATATATATATATATATATTTTCACGGCTGAACATTCTAACCTTTTGTGAAGCCTCCAGGGGTTAAAAGTGTTCACTAAACATCTTGATAAATTCCATGAGGGCTCTAGTTTCCAAAATGGGGTCACTTGTGGGGAGCTCCATTGTTTAGGCATCTCAGGGGGTCTCCAAACACAACATGACATCCGCTAATGATTCCAGACAATTTTGCGTTTGAAAAGTCAAATGACGCTCCTTGCCTTCCAAGCCCTGCCGTGCGCCCAAACAATTGATTTCCACCACATATGAGGTATCTGTGTACTCAGTAGAAATTGCACAATCAATTTTATGGTGCATTTTTTCCTGATACCCTTGTGAAAATGCTACATTTTATGGCTAAAGTAACATTTTTGTGTAAAAAAGTAAAATTTTTATTTTTTCCTTCCACATTGCTTTGGTTGTTGTGACGCTCCTAAAGGGTTAATAAACTTCTTGGATGTAGTTTTGAGCAGTGTGAGGGGTACAGATTTTAGAATGGGGTCACGTTTGGGTATTTTCTGTCACCTAGGCCTCTCAAAGTCATTCCAAATGTGGTAAACATTTTTTTTGTACATTTTGTTGGAAAAATGAGAAATTGCTGATGAACTTTGAACCCTTCTAACTTCAAAACGAAAAAAGACTTTGTTTCGAAAATTGCACTGGTGTAACGTAGACAAGTGGGAAATGTTATTTAGTAACTATTTTGTGTGACATATCTCTCAGATTTATGGACATAAAATTTCAAATTTTGAAAATTGCGAATTTTTCAAACGTTTCGCCAAATTTCCAAAGTTTTCACAAATGCAAAAAATATTGACCTAAATTTATCACTGACATGAAGTACAATATGTCTCGAAAAAACAATGTCAGAATTGCTGGGATCTGTTGAAGCTTTCCAGAATTATAACCTGTCAAAGTGACACTGGTCAGAATTGCAAAAAGTGGCCTGGTCTTTAAGGTGAAAACAGGCTGGGGGATGAAGGGGTTAATCTATAAACCACATCCCAAAGCCATACGCTATTAAATGTTATATATTTAATCTGAAAAGTTGGCAGTATTTATAAAAATATACAAAAGATGATGCAAAGGGGAAAACAATACAGTATATACAATTACATAAAATAAAAGGGAATAAAGCAAGAAAATAAATGAACCTGGGTCACAGAAATTCCTTCAGATTTCTGGAGGGAAGGACTCCAAAGGAACGTGGAACAATCCCACACAGCAATGTTCCTTTCATTGAACAAGGATCATAATTGGCATCAGCTTTTTATTAACACAAGTTACACCCACATACTTCCCCTCTGGTGACTCATAAAAGGCTGGACTTCAGATAACGATAGGATGTGTCTAAATCTTAGAAAATGATAAGATTCCCAACTTTTACAATATCTCCATCCCTGGAGGTCCCAAGGGGGATATATTCTGGCATCTTTCCTGTCACGATTTTATCTGTTCATAGATAGGAGACATTGCATAGATATTTTCATCTATGTGGTCCATATCTATTGGGTGAGACCCCGACCATAACCCAATGATGTGAAACGATGCTTTGCATTCTCTGTTTTATCACAAATTCGAACATATGACTTTCATATCTATTATATCAATACAGTTCATTATACCTTACTTTGTATTTTCTATAAGGGGAAACAAATTATTTGAACTTATCTGCTATTTTTCAGTACAACTGCTGCTCTTAACTCTACCATTCATAAATCTGTCCTTTTCTGCATTCTTGTAAATTCAAGCTGAGATTGGCTTCACACCTGCTAGAGGATTCTCTTTAATTACCTGTTTCCAAAGGAGAGGGTCAGCTGTATAGGGGTCTTGTTGAGTCTTTATGGATTTTGTAATTTCTATATGACACAAGACTACATATTGATGTTTTCCAAAATTGAGCTTTTATTCCCTTGAAAGCGAAGGTCATTTTTTGGACACTTTCCTCATCTTGGTGCTCGAAGAGTTCAATAAAATCAGAAATATTACACTCCCAAAATAACCTACATGGAAAAGAAAAGGATGTTCTAAAATTATTTTGCAATGATTCAGATATAGTAACTCTATAAGCCAACAAGGGGGATGGAATAGTCATCCAAAACATGGATGACTATATAAGGAAGCTCAGAATATTCTCTCCAACCCCATACACTAAGGGATTACAACTATGGATCCATTCTACATTTCTCAAAATAGAAGCATTTGAGGAAGGAATCTTAAAGAGAACCAACCGCCAACCAACATATTGTATAACGATTTAGAACAGACATCAGCTGGATTGATTGCAATCTACGGTAAGTAGTATTATTTTCCAAAATGTCATATTCTCATTTTTTATATAAAGAGGCATCCAATAGCACTATATACATCCCGCCTTGTCTGACTTACGTATAACCAAATAGTTGTTATTTTTTAGTTTACAGATGGCAATATAATGATTTCTTGTTAAATTATATACTATTTTATTTTTATTGGAGGAGACATAACGGGGCAGAGCCAACTGATCCTTTTCTATCATATTCTGGAACATGTCTAATGATGGTACGCGAGATGTTACTGCATAATAATGAGTGTTTGAGACCTTTGGTTTAACATCATGACCCCCACCAATTCTTCCAAATTACGATCCTCATCCAATTAGTTTAGCATTACAATGGTCTTTTGTTCAGAGGAGAATCCTTCAAATTAATTACACGTAAATTTATTACTAGAGTAAAGGCCGCTTTACACGCTGCGACATCGCTCATGCGATCTCGTTGGGGTCACGCAATTTGTGACGCACATCCGGCCGCTTTAGCGATGTCATTGCGTGACACCTATGAGCGATTTTGAATCGTCGCAAAAACGTTCAAAATCGCTCATCGGTGACATGCCCCCCTATTCCCAATTATCGTTGCTGCTGCAGGTACGATGTAGTTTGTCGCTCCTGCGGCAGCACACATCGCTATGTGTGACACCGCAGGAACGAGGAACCTCCTCTTACCTGCTGCCTCCTGCAATGAGGAAGGAAGGAGGTGGGCGGGATGTTACGTGTAAAGCGGCCTTAAGTCTGACTTGAAACATTTCTATCATCAGCAAAAAAATGCCACTGACAAACTTTAACCATCTGTGCAGGACTCCGATCTGCTTAACCGTTAAAGCGGGCTTTACACGCTACGACATCGCTAATGCGGAGTCGTTGGGGTCACGGAATTCGTGACGCACATCCGGCTGCATTAGCAATGCCGTTGCGTGTGACATCGATAAGCGATTTTGCATCGTTGCAAAAACGTGCAAAATCGCTAATCGGCGACACGGGGGTCCATTCTCAAATCTCGTTACTGCAGCAGTAACGAGGTTGTTCCTCGTTCCTGCGGCAGCACACATCGCTGCGTGTGACGCCGCAGGAACGAGGAAGTTCCCTTACCTGCCTCCCGGCCGCTATGCGGAAGGAAGGAGGTGGGCGGGATGTTACGTCCCGCTCAGCTCCGCCCCTCCGCTGCTATTGGGCGGCGGTTCAGTGACGTTTCAGTGACGTCGCTGTGACGCCGCATGGACCGCCCCCTTAGAAAGGAGGCGGTTCGCCGGTCACAGCGACGTCGCCGGACAGGTAAGTATGTGTGACGGCTGTGGGCGATGTTGTGCGGCACGGGCAGCGATATGCCCGTGTCGCGCAACAGATGGGGGCGGGTACCCACGCTAGCGATATCGGGACCGATATCGCAGTGTGTAAAGTAGCCTTTAGACAGTTGGTATCAAAACCACAACATTATGTCACGCCAGAGCGTACAGCATAACACCAGGGTAACAATGGAAATGGTAAAAAAGGAAGGCCCTGATGATAGGAAGAAGAGACAACTCACCCGTGTCTATACCCTATGCTCCATAATGTCACGGGTCCTTCACCCCCCTGTCGTTATCACGTGCCTAGGCACTCATTCACTCTGGCTACTGAGACAGCCAGCAGTAGTCTCATCACTGCAGTAGCACAACAGGTAAAGGAGATAAAGGAAAAATAAACACAGAAAGCAAAAACAATATAAAACTGTACCAATGCAGCTAAACACCACAGCAGTAATAATCACAACTCCTCAGCTTCTTTCAGACACAGGCCCCTTCCAAAGAGGTCAGCATAGAATTAGACTCTATAACTGGCATCAAATGGCAAGACACGTGACTTTTTATATTGAAGGGAAGTGGTCACATAAGAGATGTACCTGAGATTAAGGCTACAAAGGATAGCCAGATTGGAAAGAATCCTTAACCCCTACAGCACTAAAAGAAAGTAGATTCACTCAAATCAAGTTGTAGACCTGTGAACAATAAGGTGCTGTGACCTTCTGATCTCAGACTCACCAGAGGTCTCCCCAGAGCAGGACACACTCATAAAATATCCATAAATTCATTCATCGTCAAGTTCATTTTTTCTTCTTCCGTATTGGAGATCTTCTCATATCCTTCTTATTGGTTCTCCTTCCTCCTCTTCATTTTCTGATTCTGAAATTCTCTGAATGACGTATTAGAATGAACATTTTCTCTTTGATAATCACATTTATCAGGATTAAGGCCGCTTTACACGCTACAAGGTATCTTACGATGTGTCGGCGGGGTCATGTCGTAAGTGACGCACATCCGGCATCGTAAGGTATGTTGTAGCGTGTGACAGCGGCGTGCAATTGCGATTGAACGAAAAAACGTTCATCGCATGCACGTCGTTCATTTCTGAAAAATTGAACGTCAGGTTGTTCATCGTACCCAGGGTAGCGCACATCGCAGTGTGTGACACCCCGAGAACGATGAACTGCAGCTTACCTGCATCCTGCGGCTCCCGCCCGGCAATGCGGAAGGAAGGAGGTGGGCGGGATGTTTACGTCCCGCTCACCTCCGCCCCTCCGCTTCTATTGGCCGGCTGCCGTGTGACATCGATGTGACGCCAAACGTCCTTCCCACTCCAGGAAGTGGATGTTCGCCGTCCACATCGAGGTCGTATGGACGGGTAAGTACGTGTGACAGCTTTTGAACGAATGTGCGGCTCATGCAACAAATTGCACGAGCCGCACAAACAATGGGGGCGCGTGCGATCGCATACGAGATCGCACACGCAATTGAAAGGTGTAAAGCAGGCTTAACAGTCTGAAGATTCCAGATCTGTGGATCTTTGCAGCGTCCGTGCAATAGTTATTGTGAGGGATTTTCTTCAAGATTTACTTCTGTGAAAGAAGGTGTTTGCCCGACATTGCGCTATGAGCCAAATGTCTATCATGGTGCAGAGAAAGGCGGCAATCGATCTCCCCCTAGAAGTGGGACTCCTGGGACAAACAGGACAAATGTGGAGTGGAAAAATGTGTGATCAGTGTTGGACAGAAATAAAATCCATTTTAGTATAGGTTATTACTTATGTTGTGCTCTGATCTGGAAGACCCCTAGGTGGACAGGCCCTTTTCCAGCTAGACCAACCCACTGGTGTGTCTGACAGGTCATGATGTGAGGTGTTGATCGGGATTTCTGGTTCTGTTGGTAGTGACACTGGTTTCTTAGGAACCTGGAACCATGGGGCATAGGCCCTGCACCCTGGGTAAGGATGCAGTACTCTGTGGAACCCTGATGTACTCAGGGGCGCCACATACACACACAGCTCCGCTCCGTACACTTCGTACGCACACGGCTCTGCTCCGTACACTTCGTACGCACACGGCTCCGCTCCGTACACCTCGTACACACACGGCTCTGCTACATCCACACTGTAAACCCCTCCTGACCCCACACATAAACTTCCCCTCATCCAGCACCATGACAACCAGCACAGCAGAGCCCTGCATACGCTGAGGAGCTGATCATGTGACCCTGACTCCTCCCCTCCATGTGACATCATCACAGGTCCTGTAAGCACAGAGCAGCCATATATCTAGTGTGTGGCGGTTGAGCCTAGAATGTACAGGCTGTAGTCATGCCCAGGAAGGAGCCCGTACATTCTAGCTTCTTCAGTAGTGAAGCAGCTAGAATGTACAGGCTGCAGTCATGATCTGGAAGGAGCCTGTACATTCTAGCTGACTCACTACTGAAGAAGCTAGAATGTACGGGCTCCTTCCTGGGCCTGACTGCAGCCTGTACATTCTAGCTGTTTCACTATTGAAGACACTAGAACGTACAGGCTCCTTCCAGGTGTATATTACTGAGGATTTCAGATATACAGGCTCCTTCCAGGACCTGACTGCAGCCCGTACATTGTAATACACTCTTTACTGAAGAAACTAGAATATATGGGCTCCTTCCAGGTGTATATTACTGAGGATTTCAGATATACAGGCTCCTTCCCGGACCTTACTGCAGCCCGTACATTCTAGCTGACTCACTACTGAAGACGCTAGAATGTACAGGCTCCTTCCAGGTGTATATTACTGAGGATTTCAGATATACAGGCTCCTTCCCGGATCTTACTGCATCCCGTACATTGTAATACACTCTTTACTGAAGAAACTAGAATGTACAGGCTCCTTCCAGGTGTATATTATTATTATTTATTATTATAGCACCATTTATTCCATGGCCATTTACACGTGGAAAGGGTATACATAAAAACAAGCACTATAATCATGAACATTACAAGACACAGACTGGTACAGGAGGAGAGAGAACCCTGCCTGCGAGGGTTCACAGTCTAATTACTGAGGATTTCAGATATACGGGCTCCTTCCAGGTCCTGACTGCAGCCTGTACATTCTAGCTAATTCACTATTGAAGACACTAGAATGTATGTGCTCCTTCCAGGTACAGTTGTGCTTCTAAATGAAAACATACCGAGAAATTTATAGATTGTTTAACTACTTTACAGAAAATATAAAAAAATGAACATTGGCTGTTAAAAAAATACCAGTGTGTTAAAATATATCCCTTAAATATATTTTTCTTCAAATACGTGATAAGGCGCATGAAAGACGAACTTAAAAAAATGTAAAAATAAATAGATATATTTTATATTTAGTAAAAGGTTTGCCAAAAAATAAAGTTACAGTTCAGTTACAGAATGGAAAAAAAATAGTATTCTTTCTTAGCTTACGTAAAGAGTTCAATAATAGTCCAATTCTTACAAAATCAATAGAAATCTTCATTCATCTTTCCTTGGTTCCTGAATGGTTAGGCAAGCCTTAGATACTGTAGGCCTGACAGCATGTGTTACCTCATCTTGCATGGGCTGGATAGATTCTGGCTCAGCTACGACATGTGCATGTTATATATGCAGCTGTCCAAACCATATAGGGTTATTCTGCTGAGCGCATGAGGTCACTCACTAGCAGCTTCCAAAGAGCCTATATCTAATATATAAAGCTGAATGTGTGTATGTATGTATATCCGGGATTGGCATCCGCACCGTCGCAGCTACAGCCACAAAATTTTCCACACTCACACTTCTGGACCTCGAGAGCGTCATAGGCTATGTTTTGAGGGGAAATTTTAACCCCGCTCTTTACAGTTATTCGCCAAAAAACCTGCCTCCATTAAAGCGAATGGAGCTGGGAGCCACAGTGCACCAGAACTTCAGAAGAATGCGCAGCCACGCCTTTATATGGAATGTTGGCGTGTCACAATGCAGCCAGGGAAAGAGACAGACACAGACAGGGAAAGAGGCAGACACAGACAGGGTAAGAAACAGACATAGACAGGGTAAGAGACAGACAAAGACACAGACAAAGAGACAGACTGACAGGGAAAGAGACAGACAGGGAAAGAGAGGGAAAGAGAAAGACAGTTTCAGAGACAGACACAGACAGGTAAAGAGACAGACAGGTAAAGACACAGACACAGACAAAGAGACAGACAGACACAGGGAAACAGACAGACAGGGAAAGAGAGGGAAAGAGACAGACAGGGAAAGAGACAAACAGGGAAAGTGACAGAGATAGATAGACAAACAGACAGGGACAGAGATTGAGACACACGGAGAAAGAGACAGAGACAGACAGGGAAAGAGACAGACAGACAAAGAGATAGAGAGAGAGAGACAGAGAGATATATCAGAGGGGGAGACAGACAGAGAATGGGTGAGAAACAGAGAGACAGTTACTATCCCGGGCGTTAATATATTCTATTTATACATTCTATCCCGGGAATGTTAATACATTCTATTTTGTTAACAGCAGTTATTAACCCGGGCATTTACTGTGAATCCCTAACGTAATATTTAGCTACATAACCATTTTTTTAGAACTGCTTCCCATCTATGTTGCATAGTCACCAAATTCTGATGTGGCGCCCCTGCGGCTTCAGGCACCACAGTGTACTGCACTTCACTTAAGGTCCAGTATTCATCATGGATACGGAGGAGTTCGTCACCAGTAACAACCACCATCACATTCAACCAACACATATACACGGGAGAACTGCCACTAGGACCGGACTAGGGTAGGTGCTGGGGTAGCCATAGCGAGGTATGGGACCTCATGCCCACTAGTTCTGGGACCCGGGAGTCAAGGCAACCACAGGGGAAGCGAGGAGCCATCTAACACACAATAGGCAGTCAGCACCAGACACTGTCCGTGTGAGGTCACACTCAGAAGCAGACAAGCCAGGAAGCAAAGACACGAACAGACAGGGGCCCGTGGTCTGGAGCTGGAGGCTCAACCCGGGTTCTTAGGAAAGAAAGGGAATTCCAGGGTACGCGGGGAGTGTGGAAGGCACCCGTGACCCATTTCACGGCCCAGGAGCTGGGGTGGAGGGAAAACATCTAAAGGTGAGGCACAGAAGGAAACACCGGCCTCGTCCTCTGAAGTATCTGGGATCGGCGAAGCCCATCACAGCGTAGCCCGGTGCTCCAAAAGCGGTGTGCTACTAGAGAGAAAAGACCTTGAACTGCATCATCTGTGTCATCCATTTTCTGCTGGAACTTCCAGTATCACGCTCCTGCATCGACAGAGACTACTACCGCCATCATCCTCCCTGGGGCATAGCTCTGCCTGTGGAGAGCTGTACCATCTGAGCTGCGTAGTCATCCACCTCAGAAGAGAGAAGCAATCCCGCAGCGGTGGCTAATAACTGTCCTCACACCACAGGTGGCTTCACAAACTACTACTCCCATAATCCCCATCCCAAAGCTTTATTGACACCGCCGGGCGAGGCCACCGTGGCGTCCCAGGAGAAGAACCGTGGCATGGTGACGAGTAAGCACCCGACCCCATGGGTGCGTCACTGGCACCTGATGTAAAAACATTAAAATTAATACATCTAGTTATCAAATATTTTATAGTAGGACATATATGTTCACAGTTCTGTTTATGTTGGAGGGCATAGTTTATTGATAAAGTTCTCATAAGGAATAAATATTAAAATATCCATATTGAATATACATAAGTGCTGACATGGAAGGATATATATATCATTTGGAAGTTTCTAGAGATTACACCATGTGACATGCGTCCAGCAGTAATTTCCCTATATGGTTTGAACAGTTGTCATATAACACACGATGGAGGGGGCTACTTCGGCTCCTGCACGTCGTCAGCTGTCCCAGAATGCTTACAGGCGGCAAGATGAACACATGCTGAGAAGCCTACGGTATATCACCCCTGCCTTGCCATTCAGAATCCAAGGAGAGATGGATGAAGATTTTCTATTGATCAGTATGGACTAAATGAACTATTTTCCGTAAGCTAATGAAGTATATTATTTTTCCTTTCTGTAACTGAACCCTGGCAACCATTTTTAAATAGATAAAATACATTTATTTTTTACATTTTTGGAGTTCTTTCTTTCATGCGCTTTTACGTATTTGAAGAAAAATATATTTAAGAGTATATTTTTAACACCTGTCAACTTTTTCCAGCCCAGAACGCTTTGACTACATCCCATAATCTATTTCCATTTGTTGGCTTTGCCTCAGAAACACCATTTTTGATGTCACCCCACAAGTGTTCTATTGGATCATGGGCTCATTCAGACCACTATTCCGTTTGTCCTGCTCAGTTCCTTTTTTTGCCGACCTACTGACAAGACCATCTTTTCAATGTGTTTTGTGTAGGATAGAATGCCATATAGAAGTACTTCTGTGTGCCATCAGTTTGATAAAAATACACATTGGTGTCCGTATGTCCATTCCATTACTATGCAATATATCCAATTCTGTTCCGCAAATGCGGACCGTGACACAACACAAGTCAAGGGGTCTGCAAAATCCCCGTAAGATACACGGAAGTACTTCTGTGTGGCTTTCGTCTATCGGTGCCCCTGCAGTCTGTCTCACACTCCCCGCCAGCCCCGCAACGGCTCACAGCAGTGTGTAAGCAGTTGAGGGGACGATAAGCGCTGTCGTCTCAAGGTTAGCAAAGTTCATTACCTGTACTGATGAAGTCCGTTGAACTCGTGACGTCAGCTGTCATCACTGAGTTCCATGCTTGCAGCCATATCACCTCAAGTCTCATGAGCAGCCCGAGGCTGTGAGTACCGGTGAGATCACAGGCTGCTCGCCATACTTTTCATGCCAACGCTGCGGTCATTGAACTCAGTTATGAGCTCTAACATCAGAGGTTCAGCGCAGTTCATCACTGCAGCTAATTAACTGAGCTAACCTCACGACGTCGGCGCTTGCCATGCCCTGCCGTGACCTGCCTGACCTAATGATGTTAGCTCAGGTCAATACACTGCTCTCCCAGTCAATGGGGAACATTCTGTTCTTCACTGACTGTGACAGTGAGTATGGATCGTCGTAGGAGACTCTTATTGGATTACACCTGACCCGGATTTGTTTTTTCTTTCAATAAATTGGTGAAAGAGGGAATGTGTTGGGAATTGTTTTTTCAAATAAAAATTTGTTTGTCCTTTATTTTTTTCATTACTGACTGGGTTAGTGATGTCGGGTATCTGATAGATGCCATGACATCACTTAAATCTGTGCTTGATGCCAGCAGACCTTATACAGCTGGTATCAACCCCATATATTACCCAATTTGCCACTGCACCAGGGCAACAGGATGAGCTGATGCAAAGCAACAGGATTGGCACATCTAATGGATACGCCACTTCTGAGGCAGCTTCGGCCTGCTTTTTTTTAGGCTGGGGTGTGTCCAATAATCATTGACCTCCTTAGTCTGAGAATACCAGACCACAGCTGTCCTCTTTACCTTGGCTGTTGATCCAATTTGGGGGCACCCCATAATTTTTTTAATTATTTATTTTTTGGCCACGTACCAGGCTAAACACCCTTTAGTGCCACATCAAAGGCACTAAAGGGTGCAAGATTACAAAATTCAGTGGAGTGGGACATTATATGTCTTTCTCATCTATCTATCTTTCTACTTTTAGACTGTATGTAACCCTCCTTCCGTGTTTTTGTGGTCCGCAAAAAAAAAAGGCACACAGACCGTATATGGAATGGAACGGAAGGAATGCGCTTGTCACACGGATGTCCCACGGATGCATCCGTTGAAACACAGGACCGTTGTTTGCAGACTGCAAAAATGGGACGGTCGTGTGAATGTACCCTAAGGTCCAGGTATTGGACTTGCTGCTCCATAACCTCCATTTTGTTGGAGTGGAAACAAAATTTTGGTTAGGGTTGTTGTCTTGTTGAAACACCCATTTCAAGGGCATTTGCTCTTCAGTGTAAGGCAGCATGACCTCTTCAAGTATTGTGATATATGTAAACTGGTCCATGACCCCTGGTATGCGGTAAATAGGCCGGTATCATAGTAAGAGAAACATGCCCATATCATGATGCTTGCACCACCATGCTTCACTGTCTTCATCATGTCCTGTGGATTTAACTCAGAGTTTGGGTGTCGGCTGACAAACTATCTGTGGCCCTTCGAGCAAAAAAGAACAATTTTACTTTCATCAGTCCACAAGATGGTTCTCCATTTTCCTTTATGCCAGTTGAGGTTCTTTTTGGCAAATTGTATCCACTTCAGTATATGTCTTTTTTTAACAGTGGGACTTCAAAATTCCTGGCGTCACGAACAGGATATGAGCAGGACTCACTTACCTGGGTGACATGCGCCTTGAAGACCGAAAACCGCGAGTTTCCTGCCAACTCCGCCATCTTTCCCGCAAAAGCGCGCAAAGCAGAAGCCCCGCCCTTCGTCCTGAGTGTGAGGTCGGAACCGGAAGTTCCCAGAGGGCCACAGCATCGAGAAGAGTGCTGAGTGAAAACCGAGGGGGCGTGACGGCATGTAGCAGCAGCGGAAGAGAAGCAGGGACTCCAGTACTCTGCCATAACGTTCCTGGAACGTGCTGTTCCCGGGACCGCGACCTGAATCGAAGAAGAGATGGAGCAGCTGTGCAGGAGAATGCGGATGCAGTTCCTGTTTATACTGGACCACTTGAGAGAAGAGATGAGGACCCTGGTGATGGCGGTGCGAGCCCGTGCGATTGAGATCCTACGTGAAGAGAGGGTAAGTAGTTACCCAGTCCCTGTTGATTACCCTAATCCGGCCAATGCAGCTGTGGGATCCGGACCACCCCCAACCCCGTCCTCGGTGGACGCCGAGCTACCTACTTCCACCCCGGCAGTGGTACCATCAGCTCCTATATATGAAACTCCAGCTGCGGGAACCCCGGTTCTGTCCCTTGACCCAGTCACGACAGTGGTCACCCTGACACCGGCCAGACCAGACCCAGCCGCATTACCGGGCCCGTCCTCAGAGGTGGAGCACCCAGACTCTGCAACCTCGGCTGCAGAGCAGTGGGTTCTTCTGTTTAACAAAGCGGAAGTAGAGCCTGGAGAGCTACCGGTTCCTCCGCCGCGCGACATCTCTACGGCTGTTGGGGCCGCAAGAGTGCACCTGAAGCCAGAGCCAGCTAAGGAGCCGAGCCCGGACGCTGACGCCCCCTACTGGGAGCGAGCACCACTTTAGCCAATTGTCACCAAGCAGCCCCTGGAGATTGTAGCTCTGGACCATGTCAAATTGACCCCCAGTAGGAGTGGATATATGTATGCACTCACGATAGTCGACCACTGCACACGGTTCTTGGTGGTGGTACCCGTTAAAGATTTGACGGCCAGCACCGCGTTCCAGGCACACTTCTGTAGGCTGCATGGGTACCCCGATCGAGTCCTTACGGATCAAAGCCTTGCATTCGAAATCTTCCATGAGATCTGCAGTCTGTACGAGTGCAAAAAGATACGCACCACACCCTATCATGTGCAGACGAATGGGATGTGTGAGAAGTTGAACCACCTAGTGATCAATCTGTTGAAAACCCTTCCTCTTGAGCAGCGGTACCAGTGGCCTAAAAAAACTACCAGACCTTGTGGACATCTATAACAACATGCCGGTGGGATCCACCAAGTGTACCCCAGCTTATCTGATGAGACCTAGACCTGGAAGACTTCCCATTGACTTGGAGACGGAGGTCGAATTGCCCGAAACCCACGTGCCCGGAGCGGATTGGGACTCGCGTCGCCAGATCCAGTACAAACAGATTCAGAAGTCCGTTGAAGAGAGTTTGAATCAAACGCGGGAACGACAAGAAAGAAACTTTAACAAGCAAGCAAAAGCAACCACCTTCGCCCGCGGCGAGATTGTATTAAAAAGGAACAGAAAGCTGCACAAACTAGATGATCAGTGGGAAAAGGAGCTATATGTGGTAGAGCCATCCAACTTTGATAACCAGAAGACCTGCCTAATCAGCAAGGATCAAGGAAGGACCACATCTACGGTATCCCGAGACCATCTGAAGAAGTGCCCAGAACCCTTAAGGGTGGCAGATGAACCTCAGCCTCAATTGGTGGAAGGAAAGAAGAGGATGATCCGTACCATCCTAGGTGACTTTCCGGAAGATTGGCCTATGCAGAATGGAGCAGTAATAGTCCCTGTGTTAACATTCCCACAACCCATGGAAGAACTAGAACAGAAAAGGCTTACTGACACTGCACCCACTCCAGCACCTAGAGTAGCGCCTGTACCCTTGCCACGCACACGTAGGGTCCTACCAGCTACACCCAACACTGAGGGCGAGGAACCTGTAGAGGTGTATTGTCATGCCACCAGGGGGGATGAGGGTCTAGAGTTGAGGTCAACCTGTGCTAACTTTGGTCAGCCCCCACGGAGCTATCGTGAAGAATGCTAGAGGTACCAGTAATGTTTAATGTTGTAACAGAAATTGCTAGGTATCGGTGTTTCGTTTGTTATTTTACTAAGTTTGTTATTTTTCATGTAGAGATTTTTAGAAAATGAGTGTCTAATCAACAGGGTCTAAATGAAAAGAGTGAAAGTTACCGTACCTGATTTGCGAGCAGATTGGCAATAATGTGTACACTCGGTACATGGACTTTGTTAATTATATATAGTTAAAATGGACCATGGTCAAAGGACTGGTTGTGACCAATACGAACTTGTGTTTTTGCAAATAGTTGCACCTCCTGTGCCCACCAGTCGTCTATTACAACGCCCATGACCGTAACCTGGTCACGGACCCACAATAGGTTTGCAGGGGGTCAGGTTGTTTGGGTGGCGAGTTAATGGGATTCGGGACATTGGGACTGGACTGTTGCAGGAAGAGGCTGCAACGGGGCAGGTTGAGCCTCCTCTACTACTGAAACCGGTAGCGTTCCACCGTTGGAGAGATTAACTCACAAAGTTTCCCGTAACGTTTAAGTAACCCGCCTCACTAATGAGGGATGTATTGTGTAAATAAAAATGTTTCTTTTTTTCTACTTCAGTTTTAAAAAAATAAATAACCTCTGATGTACTGTAGCTCGAGGACGAGCTACATTTAACGAAGGGGGAATGTGACGCCCTGGCCCATCAGGTCGTCACAGGGTATTGTGCAATCTGCCCTTCGGTGCAATATCCACCTCATCCTTGGTTATGGGTCCCTAACCAATGGTGTTGCCAAAACCAGCTAATCAAAATCCTAGGAACACTCTGCACCACACCCACCAGTGGACAGCATGACAAGGGGCACAGTATTGTCGTGGAGGACAGTCAGCAGTCTTTTACCATTACCGTGCTGGGACCAGGGCAAGACGGGGTACGTGGACCCTAGGTCAGGGAGTAGCTTCAGGCAACCTGACATTTCACCCGACGAGAACGGAGCCTTCAAGATCCGCTCTCCACCCGCTCCAAAATTGGGGTACTAGCGCAACGAGGGGGAGTTTCCACTAAACCGGTCCAGGAAATCTCAACCATGAACCCCGAGAGCAAGCTCCCTCAGTCACACTGGGGAGCGGGACCCGATTAGTTTCAAGCTATAGGGGCCAACTAGAAGAGAACATGGTGCCAAGGGAAAGGTCACAGATCATCAGGCAACACCAGCAGAAACAGGACCCAAACATGCTCCCAGTCAGCGGCAGCAGCGTCCAGAATTTTTGTTTACGAAGTGGTCGGTGTACGCTTTATGGCCTGAGTGAGTACGCAAGTGACCCCCAACGGTCTGTCCCGCCACCATCACAGAGTCCCGGGGCATTCCCCCACCCATGGAGGGGGTTAAACACCTGGCTGCCCACTCCATCGAGTACTCCCAGCTGCAGTGGTGGTACTCCACCTTACCACACACCACGGGTGGCGTCACGAACTTTAAATACACCATCCCCTGTAAATACCCCCTGTATACGAGTGGCCGCGCGACCCCCGGGTCCGGACGCCCCTCGTGCCACTGCGGATCAGAGCAGCCCGGCTGCTGACGTGGGGGCGGCTCAGTCTCCATCTGCCTCATAGTGAATTTTCAGTCAGGGGTTCTGTCTGAAGCCCGTGTTTCAGAGATTTTCACAGATTCTCCTGTTTAAGCGCTCAGCTCTGAGTTCAGGATAAATGTGTGCAGAGCCCTTTTGCGATCTTTGGGAGGAACAATGAACAAATCCACAGGTGGTCAATAATTTATTTATTTAGTTTTTACACAGTACACTGTGCGGTATACATGATTAGACATTGCAATTACACCAGTTTCAGATTTATATTGTGTCTTTAGATTTGGGTGAGAACCCCTTTTCAAAAAAAACCCAAACCTTTTTTGCAAACTATTTTGAGAGCTTTCATTTTTCTTTGTCTAGTAAAACAGTCAAAGATTGTGTTTTCCGCAGCACTAGTTTACATTTTTATTGTAAACATTTACATGCACATACCATTTTTTAATTGCTTTATATTAAGATTTTTAGTAGGCAGAATGAACAAATAAATAAAAAAAAAACCCACAAAAACATTAATTCAGGACTTTCACACCGTTCCACGCGTGTTACAAGTGAGAAGATGGCTTTATTCTCATGATTACAGGGATACCGGATTTGTATTGTTTTTAGTGACTTTGCACAATAAAATATACTAATATAGAATATAACAAAATAATTATTTTTGTGAGCTGTATATTTAGTTTTTTCTCATGATAGAGTTGTTTGGCATCTTTATTTTTGCAGGACAATTACATTTCTAGGATACCTTTTAATTTACACTTGTTTTTTCGATCATGTTGTAGTCCAATTTTTGTTTGATGCTTTGAGTAAACAGTATAATGTAATTTTTGCCTTGTTCACTGAAGGGGTTAAATATTTTTTTAGTTTTATAGTCGGCTTGTTCCTGATGTTTGCTGAATATATCTACCGTATTTTTCGGACTATAAGACGCACCTGACCATAAGACGCACCCTGGTTTTAGAGGAGGAAAATAGGAAAATAAAATTTTAACCAAAAAATATGGTCATGACACTGTTATGGGGCGAGGATCTGCTGCTGACACTGTTATGGGGGTAATGTCCCCAAATTCTCTACTAAGGTACCCCATTCTGATAAGGATCCTCCTGCCTTGTATATGATCCTGCTGATATACCCCCCCATCCATCCTGCTCATGATATACCCCCCCATCCATCCTGCTCATGATATACCCCCCCCATCCATCCTGCTCATGAAATGCCCCCATCCTGGTAAATGGCGTGTATCCTGTGGCACAGGAAAAAAAAATAAAATAAACGTTTATACTTACCCTTCCTCACTCCCTGAAGCACCGATCTCTGGCTCAGCTGCAGCGCCGCTGTGTGGAGCAGTCACCGGTGTCTGCAGCATCACGTCTTCCTGTGTGTGCCGGCGGTAAGCTGATCGATTCTGGTGGATACTAGCGGCACGCACAGCGATGACGTCATCGCGGTGCGCGCCGCTAGTGTCCAGATCAGCTGACCGCCGGCACAGACAGGAAGACGCGATGCTGCAGCGCCGGTTTCGCTGAGAGATGATGGGCGTGCATATGTAATGAGCGGGCCCACGTGGTCACGGCAGGCGCTGCTACAGCCTGCTTGTGCCGCCGATGACCCGCGGCACCCTCATTCCCCGCAGCCTTATAGTCAGACCATAAGACGCACCCCCCACTTTACCCCAACATTTGGGGGGGAAAAAAGTGCGTCTTATGGTCCGAAAAATACGGTACTTTATTTACATAAATGTACCTATTTAGTGACAATATTTATAAAAAGATCTCACTTTTTTTTAACTAAGTGGGACTTTAACTTTTATTACGCTCATTGCTGATATGATGTATAGTAATTATCGAATACTTCGATTATTCGCCTTTGCAAATATTTTCCAAATACCTCTACGCTAGTCGACCATTTACGAGTATTCGATGCACAATGTAAGTCAATGGGAAACCCGAATAACTATTCACTTCTATTCGGGCTTCCCATAGACTTACATTGCGCATCGAATAGTGGCGAGGTATTCGGAAAATATACGCGAAGCCGAATATTTGAGGTATTCGATAATCCCTAATAGCAATGCTTCCGATTTGAAAATTATTATATCTGGAGTTCCTCAATGACAAGCCCCTCAATCCATGTTTGTCATGGTCCGAGAGGATTTCCATAGGCTGGTGACCTGGTGGTTATGAGGTCTCTTGAGGAGCGGCCAAAATACCTGTCGAGAGGCGCAGAAGTCTCATTAACAGTTACAGGAATGGTTTGATGCCTCAAAAGGTTGTGCAACAAAATATTAGGTTACGGGATCATTTCTGTCCAGGCGTGTATCAAGAGTTTCATTTTTTAAAATAATTCTGTGGAAGCAGAAAAGTAGCAATGTCCGACTGTCATTTGCTCATTTTCATAGATTATTATTTTTGGTTAGGTTCAAGTTATTTCTGTGACCATTCTGGGTTTTACTTTAAATGAGGGGTACCAACAATTTTGACCATGTAGATTTTAAAATGTACTATATAATTAATCTGCTTTTAAAAAATTTAAAGAACAACATTTTTAATATGCTGTGAAAGTGGCTGTAGAGGTGAGACAGTGGTCGGATGCTGAATTGCGGGACTCTTTAGCACCACGGACAGCAGGAACAGGAGAGGTGAGTTTGTCCATGTGCAATCATGTATAACAAAGCACGCATGGCGGATTTCTAATGGACAACCCATGTGTGCCGTGAATCACAGCACACGGGACAGGTGCGTTTTTTTACACGTCTTTGAAAAACGTCTGTTTTTCACTGACGTGTGAAACAGTCCTTAGGTCGGTGTCACTTGCGATTGCCTCGCGTGTATCTCGCGGTGCATCACCCGTCACGGACTCGCACTCTCCTCACAGGAGCGGGTCGGTTGCATGTATCTCTATGCAGCTCAGACACTCCTGTAAGGAAAGGGAGTCCGTGAAAGGTAATGCACCGCGAGACTCGCTCGAGAGGCAAACATGACACCGGCCTTAAGGATATTTTCCTCCATGCAGCTTTTCAAAGTGAACATCATTGTTACAAAAGTATTTTTCTTGTCCACTTCATGTTCTTATAAGGACCTTAGGCTTTACACATATGCATCAAACGTTTCCTGCATATGCATGTAATTAAAATGTAAATTTCAATATGGAAACTAACAGTGACCAATTTTATAACTACATACTGAATGTATTAAAGGGGAAGAAAAGAAAAAAAAAAAACATTTCCATCACTCGTCGAAATTTAGTAATTTTACTTTAAAAGATAAATTTGGCATAAACATTTTCACAGAAATATTTAAATAAAATAAACAGATTTTAATACAAACAACAGGACTAAATATTGTACATATACAACTTTATTATATTTATCACAAATTAAACTTGTACAAAAATACATTTTTTTACATTGTAAACTGTAGACTTTACTGTTTTATGTTTCTTATTTCTGATGCATTTAAAACTTACTTCAACTTCAGATATTAATGACACAAAAACAGAATCTCCTTTTAAAATAAACTTTTTTCCTGAAGAGTGAAACTTTATAACCCTCCCCAAAAAAAATTCATTAATTACAAAGCAATAGAGCAACAAACTCAGTATAAAGGCAACTGAATGGATAAAAATACGTACAGCCCCCCATGTAGGACGCGTCATCCACACAAAGCAAGGAGTACGGCAATTCCATCATCAATTCTGCAGCAGATTGTGTCAAAACCTGAAAGAAAAAAAAAAATTAAAATGATTAGAAGTGCATTTAATTAATTGTGTAATTATGGGTTTCTGGTGACTGCAGGGGAGCAAGAAAGGAAAAAAAAAAAAAGTTGTATTATGAAGCAACTTATAACCAAAAAATTAATTTAACCCCCCAATAAACCTCTGAAATCTCTTTTGAATGCAGCAGCCAGCATCATAGCTCACTCAAAACGCTAAACCCATGCCTCTACCCTGTGCCAGCTGCTGCCCGTCCACTACAGAGTACAATCTAAAGCTCTCTCTCAACCACAAAGCAATCCACAGATCTGCACCACCTACATCCCCTCCCCATCTCTGGCCATCACCTACCCATCCTCCCCACAGTTCTGCACCGCCCTACATCATCTACCCGTCCTCCCCACAGTGCTGCCCCACCCTACATCTCATCCTCATCTGTCTGTCACGTCCTGAGGGGAAGGCGGGGGGGGGGAGGGAAGAGAAGGGGGGGGGGGGGAAGAGAAGGGGGGGGGAAAGAGAAGGGGGGGGGAAAGAGAAGGGGGGGGGAAAGAGAAGGGGGGGGAAAAGAGAAGGGGGGGGGGGAAAGAGAAGGGGGGGGGGGGGAAAGAGAAGGGGGGGGGGGGGGGGAAAGAGAAGAGGGGGATGGGAAGAGAAGAGGGGGATGGGGAAGAGAAGGAGGGGGGGGAAAGAGAAGGAGGGGGGGGGGGAAAGAGAAGGAGGGGGGGGAAAGAGAAGGAGGGGGGGGGAAAGAGAAGGAGGGGGGGGGAAAGAGAAGGAGGGGGGGGAAAGAGAAGGAGGGGGGGGAAAGAGAAGGAGGGGGGGGGAAAAGAGAAGGGGGGGGGGGGAAAGAGAAGGGGGGGGGGGGGGAAAGAGAAGGGGGGGGGGGGGGAAAGAGAAGGGGGGGGGGGGGGGAAAGAGAAGAGGGGGGGGGGAAAGAGAAGGAGGGGGGGGGGAAAGAGAAGGAGGGGGGGGGAAAGAGAAGGAGGGGGGAAAGAGAAGGGGGGGGAAAAGAGAAGGGGGGGGAAAAGAGAAGGGGGGGGGGGGGAAAGAGAAGGGGGGGAGGGGGATGGGAAGAGAAGAGGGGGATGGGGAAGAGAAGGAGGGGGGGGGAAAGAGAAGGAGGGGGGGGGGGAAAGAGAAGGAGGGGGGGGGGAAAGAGAAGGAGGGGGGGGAAAGAGAAGGAGGGGGGGGGAAAGAGAAGGAGGGGGGGGGAAAGAGAAGGAGGGGGGGGGGAAAGAGAAGGAGGGGGGGGGAAAGAGAAGGAGGGGGGGGGGAAGAGAAGGAGGGGGGGGGGAAGAGAAGGAGGGGGGGGAAAGAGAAGGAGGGGGGGGGGAAAAGAGAAGGGGGGGGGGGAAAAGAGAAGGGGGGGGGGGAAAGAGAAGGGGGGGGGGGGGAAAGAGAAGGGGGGGGGGGGGGGGAAAGAGAAGAGGGGGGGGGAGAAGAAGAAGGAGGGGGGGGGAAAGAGAAGGAGGGGGGGGAAAGAGAAGGAGGGGGGGGGGAAAGAGAAGGAGGGGGGGGGAAAGAGAAGGAGGGGGGGGGAAAGAGAAGGAGGGGGGGGGAAAGAGAAGGAGGGGGGGGGAAAGAGAAGGAGGGGGGGGGAAAGAGAAGGAGGGGGGGGGAAAGAGAAGGAGGGGGGGGGAAAGAGAAGGAGGGGGGGGAAAGAGAAGGAGGGGGGGGAAAGAGAAGGAGGGGGGGGGAAAGAGAAGGAGGGGGGGGGGAAAGAGAAGGAGGGGGGGGGGAAAGAGAAGGAGGGGGGGGGAAAGAGAAGGAGGGGGGGGGAAAGAGAAGGAGGGGGGGGAAAGAGAAGGAGGGGGGGGAAAGAGAAGGAGGGGGGGGAAAGAGAAGGAGGGGGGGGGAAAGAGAAGGAGGGGGGGGGGAAAGAGAAGGAGGGGGGGGGGGAAAGAGAAGGAGGGGGGGGGGAAAGAGAAGGAGGGGGGGGGGAAAGAGAAGGAGGGGGGGGGGAAAGAGAAGGAGGGGGGGGGGGGAAAGAGAAGGAGGGGGGGGGGAAAGAGAAGGAGGGGGGGGGAAAGAGAAGGAGGGGGGGAAAGAGAAGGAGGGGGGGAAAGAGAAGGAGGGGGGGGAAAGAGAAGGAGGGGGGGGAAAGAGAAGGAGGGGGGGGGAAAGAGAAGGAGGGGGGGAAAGAGAAGGAGGGGGGGAAAGAGAAGGAGGGGGGGAAAGAGAAGGAGGGGGGGGAAAGAGAAGGAGGGGGGGGAAAGAGAAGGAGGGGGGGGAAAGAGAAGGAGGGGGGGGAAAGAGAAGGAGGGGGGGAAAGAGAAGGAGGGGGGGGAAAGAGAAGGAGGGGGGGGAAAGAGAAGGAGGGGGGGGAAAGAGAAGGAGGGGGGGGAAAGAGAAGGAGGGGGGGGGAAAGAGAAGGAGGGGGGGGGAAAGAGAAGGAGGGGGGGGGAAAGAGAAGGAGGGGGGGGGAAAGAGAAGGAGGGGGGGGGAAAGAGAAGGAGGGGGGGGGAAAGAGAAGGAGGGGGGGGGAAAGAGAAGGAGGGGGGGGGAAAGAGAAGGAGGGGGGGGGGAAAGAGAAGGAGGGGGGGGGAAGAAGAGAAGGCAGGGGGGGGAAAGAGAAGGAGGGGGGGGAAAGAGAAGGAGGGGGGGGGAAGAGAAGGAGGGGGGGAAGAGAAGGAGGGGGGGGGAAAGAGAAGGAGGGGGGGGAAAGAGAAGGAGGGGGGGGGAAAGAGAAGGAGGGGGGGGAAAGAGAAGGAGGGGGGGGAAAGAGAAGGAGGGGGGGGGAAAGAGAAGGAGGGGGGGGAAAGAGAAGGAGGGGGGGGAAAGAGAAGGAGGGGGGGGGAAAGAGAAGGAGGGGGGGGAAAGAGAAGGAGGGGGGGAAAGAGAAGGAGGGGGGGGAAAGAGAAGGAGGGGGGGGGAAAGAGAAGGAGGGGGGGGGAAAGAGAAGGAGGGGGGGGGAAAGAGAAGGAGGGGGGGGGAAAGAGAAGGAGGGGGGGGAAAGAGAAGGAGGGGGGGGGAAAGAGAAGGAGGGGGGGGGGAAAGAGAAGGAGGGGGGGGGAAAGAAGGAGGGGGGGGGGGGGAGAGGGGCAACGACCCCCCCCCCCGTAACAGATGCCCTCTGCCCCCCACTGACCCCGGCACCCGACCCCCACCATCCCCAGCAGAGGACAGAGACCCCCACTGAACCCAGCACCGGACCGAGCCCCCCACTGACCCCAGCACCTGACCCCATACATCCCAAGCAGAGGACAGAGCCCCCCGCTGACCCCAGCAGCACTGGCCCCCAGCACAGATGGTCCACAGCAGCATTGAGCGCCCCCCCAAAAAAATACAGACCAGACACACAGCATGAAGCTTAGCCACACAGTAATAAAGAACTCCCGTTTGTAACTATGAAGACACTGACCTTGTTCTGTGCAGGAAAGAGTCATCCATAGCGCGGGGTTCTGAGGGAGAGGCTGCAGCAGAAGCAGCGACCACACATGCCGAGAAGCAGGAGGAAATGGCGTCTCCTCGTGCATTGTGAAATTAGACCACGCACCGACCACGCCCCTAACACGTGACCGTAGTGACGTCATGCCGGGAAGGAGCCTGTACACTCTAGCATTTACCATCTAGTGTGCGGCTCTGCAGGTGGAGGTAGGTTGCAGGGTATTATATATCTAGTGTGCGGCTCTGCAGGTGGAGGTAGGTGCAGGGTATTATATATCTAGTGTGCGGCTCTGCAGGTGGAGGTAGGTGCAGGGTATTATATATCTAGTGTGCGGCTCTGCAGGTGGAGGTAGGTGCAGGGTATTATATATCTAGTGTGCGGCTCTGCAGGTGGAGGCAGGTGCAGGGTATTATATATCTAGTGTGCGGCTCTGCAGGTGGAGGTAGGTGCAGGGTATTATATATCTAGTGTGCGGCTCTGCAGGTGGAGGTAGGTGCAGGGTATTATATATCTAGTGTGCGGCTCTGCAGGAGGAGGTAGGTGCAGGGTATTATATATCTAGTGTGCGGCTCTGCAGGTGGAGGTAGGTGCAGGGTATTGTATATCTAGTGTGCGGCTCTGCAGGTGGAGGTAGGTGCAGGGTATTGTATATCTAGTGTGCGGCTCTGCAGGTGGAGGTAGGTGCAGGGTATTGTATATCTAGTGTGCGGCTCTGCAGGTGGAGGTAGGTGCAGGGTATTGTATATCTAGTGTGCGGCTCTGCAGGTGGAGGTAGGTGCAGGGGTATTATATATCTAGTGTGCGGCTCTGCAGGAGGAGGGTAGGTGCAGGGTATTATATATCTAGTGTGCGGCTCTGCAGGTGGAGGTAGGTGCAGGGTATTATATATCTAGTGTGCGGCTCTGCAGGTGGAGGTAGGTGCAGGTTATTATATATCTAGTGTGCGGCTCTGCAGGTGGAGGTAGGTGCAGGGTATTATATATCTAGTGTGCGGCTCTGCAGGAGGAGGTAGGTGCAGGGTATTATATATCTAGTGTGCGGCTCTGCAGGTGGAGGTAGGTGCAGGGTATTATATATCTAGTGTGCGGCCTCTGCAGGGGGAGGTAGGTGCAGGGTATTATATATCTAGTGTGCGGCTCTGCAGGAGGAGGTAGGTGCAGGGTATTATATATCTAGTGTGCGGCTCTGCAGGAGGAGGTAGGTGCAGGGTATTATATATCTAGTGTGCGGCTCTGCAGGTGGAGGTAGGTGCAGGTTATTATATATCTAGTGTGCGGCTCTGCAGGTGGAGGTAGGTGCAGGGTATTATATATCTAGTGTGCGGCTCTGCAGGAGGAGGTAGGTGCAGGGTATTATATATCTAGTGTGCGGCTCTGCAGGTGGAGGTAGGTGCAGGGTATTATATATCTAGTGTGCGGCTCTGCAGGAGGAGGTAGGTGCAGGGTATTATATATCTGGTGTGCGGCTCTGCAGGAGGAGGTAGGTGCAGGGTATTATATATCTAGTGTGCGGCTCTGCAGGTGGAGGTAGGTGCAGGGTATTATATATCTAGTGTGCGGCTCTGCAGGTGGAGGTAGGTGCAGGGTATTATATATCTAGTGTGCGGCTCTGCAGGTGGAGGTAGGTGCAGGGGTATTATATATCTAGTGTGCGGCTCTGCAGGTGGAGGTAGGTGCAGGGTATTATATATCTAGTGTGCGGCTCTGCAGGTGGAGGTAGGTGCAGGGTATTTATATATCTAGTGTGCGGCTCTGCAGGAGGAGGTAGGTGCAGGGTATTATATATCTGGTGTGCGGCTCTGCAGGAGGAGGTAGGTGCAGGGTATTATATATCTAGTGTGCGGCTCTGCAGGTGGAGGTAGGTGCAGGGTATTATATATCTAGTGTGCGGCTCTGCAGGTGGAGGTAGGTGCAGGGTATTATATATCTAGTGTGCGGCTCTGCAGGAGGAGGTAGGTGCAGGGGTATTATATATCTAGTGTGCGGCTCTGCAGGTGGAGGCAGGTGCAGGGTATTATATATCTAGTGTGCGGCTCTGCAGGTGGAGGTAGGTGCAGGGTATTATATATCTAGTGTGCGGCTCTGCAGGTGGAGGTAGGTGCAGGGTATTATATATCTAGTGTGCGGCTCTGCAGGTGGAGGTAGGTGCAGGGTATTATATATCTAGTGTGCGGCTCTGCAGGTGGAGGTAGGTGCAGGGTATTATATATCTAGTGTGCGGCTCTGCAGGTGGAGGTAGGTGCAGGTTATTATATATCTAGTGTGCGGCTCTGCAGGTGGAGGTAGGTGCAGGGTATTATATATCTAGTGTGCGGCTCTGCAGGAGGAGGTAGGTGCAGGGTATTATATATCTAGTGTGCGGCTCTGCAGGTGGAGGTAGGTGCAGGGTATTATATATCTAGTGTGCGGCTCTGCAGGTGGAGGTAGGTGCAGAGTATTATATATCTAGTGTGCGGCTCTGCAGGAGGAGGTAGGTGCAGGGTATTATATATCTAGTGTGCGGCTCTGCAGGTGGAGGTAGGTGCAGGGTATTATATATCTAGTGTGCGGCTCTGCAGGTGGAGGTAGGTGCAGGGTATTATATATCTAGTGTGCGGCTCTGCAGGTGGAGGTAGGTGCAGGGTATTATATATCTAGTGTGCGGCTCTGCAGGTGGAGGTAGGTGCAGGGTATTATATATCTAGTGTGCGGCTCTGCAGGTGGAGGTAGGTGCAGGGTATTATATATCTAGTGTGCGGCTCTGCAGGTGGAGGTAGGTGCAGGGTATTATATATCTAGTGTGCGGCTCTGCAGGTGGAGGTAGGTGCAGGGTATTATATATCTAGTGTGCGGCTCTGCAGGTGGAGGTAGGTGCAGGGTATTATATATCTAGTGTGCGGCTCTGCAGGAGGAGGTAGGTGCAGGGTATTATATATCTAGTGTGCGGCTCTGCAGGTGGAGGTAGGTGCAGGGTATTATATATCTAGTGTGCGGCTCTGCAGGTGGAGGTAGGTGCAGGGTATTATATATCTAGTGTGCGGCTCTGCAGGTGGAGGTAGGTGCAGGGTATTATATATCTAGTGTGCGGCTCTGCAGGTGGAGGTAGGTGCAGGGTATTATATATCTAGTGTGCGGCTCTGCAGGTGGAGGTAGGTGCAGGGTATTATATATATCTAGTGTGCGGCTCTGCAGGTGGAGGTAGGTGCAGGGTATTATATATCTAGTGTGAGGCTCTGCAGGTGGAGGTAGGTGCAGGGTATTATATATCTAGTGTGCGGCTCTGCAGGAGGAGGTAGGTGCAGGGTATTATATATCTAGTGTGCGGCTCTGCAGGTGGAGGTAGGTGCAGGGTATTATATATCTAGTGTGCGGCTCTGCAGGTGGAGGTAGGTGCAGGGTATTATATATCTAGTGTGCGGCTCTGCAGGTGGAGGTAGGTGCAGGGTATTATATATCTAGTGTGCGGCTCTGCAGGTGGAGGTAGGTGCAGGGTATTATATATCTGGTGTGCGGCTCTGCAGGTGGAGGTAGGTGCAGGGTATTATATATCTAGTGTGCGGCTCTGCAGGTGGAGGTAGGTGCAGGGTATTATATATCTAGTGTGCGGCTCTGCAGGTAGAGGTAGGTGCAGGGTATTATATATCTAGTGTGCGGCTCTGCAGGTGGAGGTAGGTGCAGGGTATTATATATCTAGTGTGAGGCTCTGCAGGTGGAGGTAGGTGCAGGGTATTATATATCTAGTGTGCGGCTCTGCAGGAGGAGGTAGGTGCAGGGTCTATGTTATTTTGGGGTCATAATTATCATTAACCCCTTCATGTCTCAGCTATTTTCACCTTTAACCAGTTCAGGACCAGTTTCCCGCTATTCCTGACCGGCTCATTTACATTCAGTTTCACCCGTTAAGGACGGAGCCAGTTTTGTACTTCATGACTCGGCCATTTTTTGTAATTCTGACCAGTGTCACTTTGACAGGATTCGAGAGGTAACGCCAAAAAGTGGACCCCACAGTTTATTACCCACTTTCTTATGAGCGCGGTGATACCCACATGTGGTCAGAAACCTCTGTTTGGACAAATGGGAGGAGCCGGAACAGAAGGAGAAATATTTGAATCTTGGAACACAAATTTGTCTGAAATAGATTGCGGGCACCATGTAGCATTTGTAGGGTCCTTAAGGTACCTAAACAGCAGAAACCCCTCACAAGTGACCCCATTTTGGATACTAGACCCCTCAATGAGTTTCTCTAGATGTTTGGTGAGCACCTGGAACCCCCGGAGGCTTTACAGAAATTTATAACGTTCAGCCGTGAACATAAAAAAAAAAAATATTTTTTTACCACAAAATTGTTACTTTAACCAGATAGCTTTTATTCACAAGGGTATCAGGAAAAAATGCACCATAAAATGTATTGTGCAGTTTCTCCTGAGTACACTGATACCTCATATGTGGTGGAAATCAACTGTTTGGGCGCACGGAAGGGTTCGGAAGGGAAGGAGCGCCATTTGACTGTAAAATTAGCAGGAATCATTAGCGAATGCCATGTCGTGCTTAGAGAGCCCCTAAGGTGCCTAAACAGTGAAGCTCCCCCACAAGTGATCTCATTTCGGAAATTAGAACCCTCATAAATTTTATCCAGGGATATATTGAGCATTTTGAACCCACGGGAACAAAATTTGATAACCTTAGGTCGTCATATTGAAAACGTTCATTTTTTTAACAAAAATGTTGCTTTACCACCAAATTTCTCACTTTTTCAAGAGGAAACCCCAAAAAGTGGACCCCACAGTTTAACCAAATTTTTATGAGCTCAGTGATACCCCACATGTGGCCAAAAACCTTTTGTTTGGACAAGCGGGAGGGCTCAGAACAGAAGGAGCACATGTAAATTTTGGAAAAGTTTAAATAAATGGCGGGCACCATGTCGCATTTGCAGGGCTCCTAAGGTACCTATACAGCAGAAGCTTCCCACAAGTGACCCCATTTTGGACACTACACCACTCAAGAATTTTATTCATGGTTACAGTGAGCATTTTGACTTCACAGGTAGTTCACAAAAATGTTGCTGTAGTGCCAAACTTCTCACTTTTAGGCTGTGTGCCCACAATCCGGCGACACTGCGTCTAGGACGCAGTGTCAGCCCTTCTGCGCAGATGCTAGTGTTGTCCACAAGAGAATGCAGCTGCCCGTGCCCACGATCCGGGTTCAGGCCGCTGCTGACTTTATTCTCCCTGCGAAGAACACACTCCTCTCCACAGCACAAACTGACATCCTGCATCTCAGGAAGCTGCGCTGTAGGTCAATTTACCGTATTTTTCGGACCATAAGACGCACCCAGGTTTAAGAGGAAGAAAATAGGAAAATAAAATTTTAACCAAAAAATGTGGTCATGACACACTGTTATGGGGCGAGGATCTGCTGCTGACACTGTTATGAGGGTAATGTCCCCAAATTCTCTACTAAGGTATCCCATTCTGGTAACGATCCTCCTGCCTTGTATATGATCCTGCTCATATACCCCCATCCATCCTGCTCATATACCCCCATCCATCCTGCTCATATACCCCCATCCATCCTGCTCATATACCCCCATCCATCCTGCTCATATACCCCCATCCATCCTGCTCATATACCCCATCCATCCTGCTCATATACCCCCATCCATCCTGCTCATATACCCCCATCCATCCTGTTCATATACCCCCATCCATCCTGCTCATATTCCCCCATCCATCCTGCTCATATTCCCCCATCCATCCTGCTCATATTCCCCCATCCATCCTGCTCATATTCCCCCATCCATCCTGCTCATATTCCCCCATCCATCCTGCTCATATTCCCCCATCCATCCTGCTCATATTCCCCCATCCATCCTGCTCATATTCCCCCATCCATCCTGCTCATATTCCCCCATCCATCCTGCTCATATAACCCCCATCCATCCTGCTCCTATAACCCCCATCCATCCTGCTCCTATAACCCCCATCCATCCTGCTCATATTCCCCCATCCATCCTGCTCATATTCCCCCATCCATCCTGCTCCTATAACCCCCATCCATCCTGCTCCTATAACCCCCATCCATCCTGCTCATATACCCCCATCCATCCTGCTCATATAACCCCCATCCATCCTACTCATATACTCCCATCCTGCTATATACCCCCATCCTGCTCAAAAATTACCCCCATCCTGGTATAAGGCCTGTATCCTATGGCACAGAAAAACAAATTAACGTTTATACTCGCCTTTCTTTTCTCCCTGCAGCACCGATCATCTTCCTCTCTATCTTAGCAGCAGCGCCTCTGAGTGGAGCCGTCACCGTGTGTGGAGCCGTCACCGTTGTCGTCATGACAACATCTCTGTGCTCACCGCTCTCTACACAGATCAGCTGACCGGCACAGACAGGAAGACATCGCGATACTGCAGGGGGACGGCTCCGCACACGGTGACGGGTGAGTGTACTGATTCACTGCACCCCGCGCTGATAATGACGCAGTGAATACAGCCGCACGTGATCACTCCAGGCTGTAGTTGCCAGGGGTGATCACGGCCGGCTGTTAATTATGCGCGCACCCCCCGCCCATCATCCCGCCCACCTGTCAGCGCTGGCTTCAGCGCTGAGAGATGATGGCCGGGAGGATGGGCGTGCATATGAAATGAGCGGGCCCATATGGTCATGGCAGGCGCTGCTACAGCCTGCTCGTTCCCCCGATGACCCGCAGCACCCTCATTCCCCGCAGCCACATTCAGATTATAAGACGCACCCCCCCATTTCCCCCAACATTTGGGGGGGAAAAAGTGCGTCTTATAATCCGAAATATACGGTATGCTGCAGAGAAAAGAAGCACAGTGGGCATGAGATTTCTAAACATCTCGCTACTGCGCTTGTACTGCACAACATTGCAGTCAAAACACTCTGCGTCCAAACCACTGCAAATGCTGATCATAGACACACAGCCTAATAAGCTAAGATAGATAGATGGCTAGATAAATAGATGTCAAACACATATATAATGTCCCAACCCTCTGCATATTCTGAGCTAGCACCATTTAGTAACTTTCATGTGGCACTAAAGGGTGTTTAACCTTGTATTTAGCCCAAAAAAAGAATAAATTAAATAAATAATTAAAAAAAAACAAAACATCAAAACAAAAAAACCGAGCTAGGGTAAAGCAGATGGCTGCAGACCACAGCTGGCAGCTTCACCTTGGCTGGTATTCCAATATGAAGGTCTCCCAATGCTGTTTTTTTTTTTTTTAATTTATAAATAATTAAAAAAAAAGTAGGTTCCCCCCCAAAATTGGATTTCCAGCCAAGGTAAAGTGGACAGCTGTGGTCTTTTATTCTCTGGAAGGAAAGAACAATGGTTATTTGGCCCTTCCCAGCCTAAAAATAGCAGGCCGCAGATGCCCAGAAGTGGCGCATCCATTAGATGTGCTAATCCTGGCGCTTCGCTCCGGCTCTTACCATTGCCCTGGTGCGGTGGCAAACGGGGTAATAAATGGGATGGTTGGGGTTAGGGTTTACGGCGTCTATCAGATACCCAACATCACTAATCCAGTAAGTAATAAAAAAAAAAGACAAAAAAAATGTATTTGAAAAAACACTCCCCAACACATTCCCTCTTTCACCGATTTATTGAAAAGAAAAAAAAATCTGGTCCGCTGTAATCCATTTTGGAGGTCCTACGATGACAATGGACCTTCCAGAATATGGGGGTCATGCTCAGAGAATGTATCCCCCATTTTCTGAAAGTGCAAACCCTCTATGTGAGAAGTGTGGGTGCAGTGAGCTACACTCACACTCCCCGGGTCCACAGCATGGCAGTGTGAGCTGCAGTAAGCTCAGTGTCACTACTAGCAGGGAGCTGGATGAGAGCATCTTCTGAGAAGGCAGAGGAGGGATCGTGGGGGATCGTCACTGCAGGAGGCAACGGGAGACCGGGGATTGACGGGGTGACCTGGCTGGACCTGGGGAGAACTTTGATGTCGCATCTGACATGTCAGATACGACAGAACTCAGAGGAGGAGGATGAACACAGTGTGTGTGCCGGGCATTTTAGATGATCGGGTGGGGCGTGGGACTGGGGGGGCACTTTGGCCACATGGGGGGACCGGGGGAGGCGACTCATCTCCTATCTGACATGACTGATCATGCCAGATGGGAGATAATTTTTTTTCAGCCAGAATCGTGATCTCCAGGGTCTGAGCTACCCCCGGTAGCTGAAACCACGGAAAGTTTGCGATGCTGGGGGGCGGTATACACTTTATTTTTTTATTGCTTGCCGGCAGCAGTGGAAGGGGATTAACACTATGACCGCTAGGACATAATTTTACTGCCCACGGTCATTAAGGGGTTAAAGTCTATGAGCTCTGAAACCAGTTTAGAATATCTAAAATTTTATATTTAAATAATTTTTCCAGTTTAGGAGTGAAATATAATGTGGGTTTATAATGGGGTTAATTTTCCCATTTTGCTGCTTTTATACAAGAAATGGGTGGTAAATTGTGCGTCAGCGAGTGCACAGATCCGTACGTCATGTGTGGGCCCTCTTCTACTGTTAAAAACAAGAAGACATCGAATCCTAATTCCATTGCCTGTTCTTAACCGAAAAACTGGGAAATTATTTGTTTTTGCTCTTTTGTATTTTCCTACTCTTATTCCGGGAGCAATTGTTCTTTTATTTTTCTGTTCAGATAATGTGCTACTTTTACAGTTGTACTATTTACATAGCACATTTCATGTTGAATATTTTTTAATACCCTAATGATATCTCACCTCCCTTATCTCCATTAATTTTACATATCGGCTCATCTCCTTCCCATTCAGGTCCTTATAATATCGGATCCTCTCAGTGGAGATCTTCTATAGAAGAGAATTCTCCTGATTGCCCCGTGAAGGATGGATATGGACAGGGACAAGATGGCGGAGAGGATATTACACCTCACCCTAGAGATCCTCTTCCGGCTTACTGGAGAGGTGAGAGATTCTGATGACGTCACATTACATCATTCTTATCTATGGGAATAACAGATGGACAGAACTGGAGAGGTGAGGACTCTGCAAATGTCTGGAGTGAGATTTATTACTGTGTCTCTCCATAACCAGGATTACACAGTAGTGAAGAAGACCTCTAGTGAGCGCTGTCAGGCCCCTGTGTCTGAGGGATGGGGAAGACCCCTGAGCCCAATCACGGGGCCTCCACCTCACCCCCCGATACATGAGGACATCAATGACCAGAAGATCCTAGAACTCACCTACAAGATGATTGAGCTGCTGACTGGAGAGGTGACACTGCTGGGAATGCTGGGACATTATACAGTAACGCTATGAAGGGATCGGGGGGTGACGGTATCATTGTATGTGTCAGGTTCCTATAAGGTGTCAGGACGTCACCGTCTATTTCTCCATGGAGGAGTGGGAGTATTTAGAAGGACACAAAGATCTGTACAAGGACGTCATGATGGAGGTTCCCCATCCCCTCACGTCACCAGGTAATAGACAGGACTAAATATACACGGCCTATAATTATCTGTATGTAAGGAATTAATTCAGTCCCTGTATGTGTCTCCTCCAGTTCTATCCAGTAAGAGGACAACACCAGAGAGATGTCCCCGTCCTCTTCTCCCACAGGACTGTAAACAAGAAGCTCCTGATGTTCCTCAGGATGTGTTTCCTTCAGCTCTATCCAGTAAGAAATATCTACTCATGTACTTTCTGCACT